>NC_134488.1:53997447-54297447 GCF_040206685.1 Ascaphus truei | reverse complement strand
GTTTGCACAAGTTAGTGAAAAAAGCAAATATTAAGCTTTCGACACTTGCAAAACTGTTGGCAATCAGCAGCATGTCGCAAAAGTGTTCTCACTATCTCTTTCGACCTCGACAGTAAAGAGGCTCAACTGATTGAACTGGAGAATGTGCAAAATCTACACATCGATCTGGCAAACATGCAAACTAAACTAATAGTGTAAATATTTGTGAAAACGTTTGCAAATGCAAAAATCTTAAAAAATGGAAAAACATTTTGTGAACTGACATGATTCCAAGATATTTGATTCCATGAGATTTACATAGTTAATTTTTTTAGATGTTTATGTATTTGCAATTTTTATAGGGGTACAGAAAATTAAGACAGGATCCACTGGGGTATACATTGCTTAACCAGATACAATACAGAGGTTGCAATTCACATTTTAGTATATACTGTACTTTGATGGAGTAAATCATAATATGAAAATATTCAACACAGATTAATAAGGAAACAGAAATAAATGATATTATGAGGGAGGTCACCACCATTATTTCAAATAGTTTGTACATTTTAACATTTTTCTATTTTTTAGTCAATGAATTATACATTTGTGATGGCGTAAATTTTGATAACTTTCTTAAAAATGAAAAAGCAATGGTTTTCAACTGCATGTTTCTCAATTTTCACAATAATCTTGGCAAAATGTGATAATGCAGCAAAAGTTTGTTGAAGAAGGAAAAAATGCAGTCAACTTTCACTGTTGAAATTTTCAACACTGCACTACTTTTTTCACACATGTATAAGAACATTCACAAATTAAATCAGAATAACATCACACATATCTACTGTAATTATAAATGGAAAACAAATATTATCGAAAATACACAATTTTAGACTGATGGTAAAGAATTTATTCGTACATACTAAAGGAATAGAGCAGCAAATTAATATAATCAGCACAGCGTTTTAGAGCATGTCCACAAGAGCAACATTACTATTCTTCCAAATAATAAACTCGTTTAGGAATTACATGGTAAAAGTGGCCAATATTTCCCTGTGTTTTGAAATAAACAGAACAATACTAATAGCTTGACAGACGCACACTATTAATAAATTATGGCTATGTAACATCTTAATTGTCACATATAAAGTGTCTGTGGACTTAAAATTGGAGTTCAATTGGAGGTTAAGTATACAATCCTGCAACTGTGTTAAGTTTGCTTTCTGAATGCTCTGACAATTTTTGCACATCTATGGACTAACTTTCTGAGGCTGTGTCCAGGCTGAGAGTGCGCGAGATGCGCAATCAAAACAATGAAACTGAATTGTAGCATCCATACTGCGTGCGCGTGTGCACGTGAGCGTGGATAGGCGCGATGCGTGCAGAGAGAAAATGTTTCGTCTTTGTCGCCCGATGCCCTGGTCACATGCATGGTTCAGCCAATGAGGGTGAACCACTCATGTGACCTCACAGGCACGCCCCCCGACATGCCCTTTGCCACGCCCCCACATAACGCAACCCTGCAGGCAAGGAATGGCCCAAGCTACAGCCGAGCGTGACGTCATGGCGCTCCAGCGTGTGCGCGCAATCACCCTGGACATGGCCTAAGCTGCTGTTTAACCTTCAGTGCTACACTGCCTTCCCAGATCTGATTAATACACCTGCTCTTTCTACTTCTACTCTTCTTATCCTCTAGTACCTGGGAACTATCTCCTCCTATGATTTCATTGCTTCCCGGCACCTATGCTTGTCCCCAGACACTGCACCACTATTTACACAGCTCTTTCCCAACAACTTCTACACCCTTCAATAAAAAGCACCCCCACAATCCTTTTCTCATCTACTCTCTCACTCTCTCTCTTCTCCTCTTCTTGCTGTTGGGGATATCTCTCCTAATCCTGGACCCATTCATATTTCGCCTGTTTTCACCTGTTTTCGCCTACACCTCCCTGGCTCCTCCTACCTCCTCCCTGCTAATGTTAACCCATCTAATTTAATACAGACCAACCTTAAAATTCACCTCTTAAATTAAGCATCCCAGTTGCCTGGACTCATTGCTACTGTCTCACACCCACAGCCACTCCTACGAATCATTGTTTCAAAGCACTGCCATCAACTGCACTTATTCCCTCACCTGCTGTCTCTGCAAGTCTCCCAACATCCCACTTACATTGTAAGCTCTTCGGGGCATGGATTTTCCTTCCTTTCCTAGTGTTTGACTGCTGTGCTTATTGTATTATTATAATTCCCTGTACCGTATTGCGTTTCAAAGCACTGAGTACAATGTCGGCGCTATATAAGTAAAGATATACACAAATACTCTCTCTGTGGGGGTACCCCAGGGCTCTGTCCTGGGACCTCTTCTCTTTTCTCTGTATACACTCTCTCTAGGTGACCTAATAACATCTTTTGGGTTTAATTATCACCTCTATGCTGACGACACACAAATATATTTCTCAACACCCGACCTTACACCTACTGTACAAACCAAAGTTTCTGAATGTCTCTCTGCTATATCATCCTGGATGGCCCTCCGCCGCCTTAAACTCAACATGGCTAAAACAGAGCTCCTCATACTTCCTCCCAAACCTGGCCCTACTACCTCCTTCCACATTACTGTTGGAACTACGATCATTCACCCAGTAGCCCAAGCACGCTGCCTTGGGATCACACTCGACTCCTCTCTCACATTTGCCCCTCACATTCAAAACATTTCTAAAACCTATCGCTTTTTCCTCCGCAATATAACAAAGTTACGCCCTTTCCTCTGTTGCTCGACTGCTAAAACTCTGACTCAGGCCCTCATTCTCTCCCGTCTTGATTACTGTAACCTCCTGCTGTCCGGCCTTCCTGCCTTTCACCTGTCTCCCCTACAATCTATCCTTAACGCTGCTGCCAGAATCACTCTACTCTTTCCTAGATCTGTCTCAGCATCTCCCCTCATGAAATCCCTCTCCTGGCTTCCGATCAAATCCCGCATCTCACATTCCATTCTTCTCCTCACTTTTAAAGCTTTACACTCTTCTGCCCCTCCTTACATCTCAGCCCTAATTTCTCGTTATGCACCATCCAGACTCTTGCGTTCTTCTCAAGGATGTCTTCTTTCTACCCCCTTTGTATCTAAAGCCCTCTCCCGCCTTAAACCTTTTTCATTGACTGCCCCTCACCTCTGGAATGCCCTTCCCCTCAGTACCCGACTAGCACCCTCTCTATCCACCTTTAAGACCCACCTTAAGACACACTTGCTTAAAGAAGCATATGAATAGGACTGTGGCTATTCTGAACACATGGCACATAAAGCTTGGCCCCCTGCAGATGCACTTACCAGAACTCCCTCCTACTGTCTCTGTACGTTCTCCCTACCTACCAATTAGACTGTAAGCTCCTCGGAGCAGGGACTCCTCTTCCTTAATGTCTAAAGCACTTATTCCCATGATCTGTTATTTATATTATCTGTTATTTATTGGATTACCACATGTATTACTGCTGTGAAGCGCTATGTACATTAATGGCGCTATATAAATAAAGACATACAATACAATACAATACAATACAATACATACAAATTGACACCAGAGCATCCTTTGGTGACTGCTAGTTGTGTATGTATCACTGCATGAGCTTTGACACACTGATTTGTATTTTTTTTTACATGCTGTTGCATTGAATGTAAGCACTGGTAAATAAATGTGTCACATATCATTAAGCAGATTTATGCCTTCTAAAACTTGACAGTGTTTTTGACGCAGATACAGTAAAAGGGGGGATATGTTTTATGCTTTCTCCCCCTAGTCAAACTGTAAATCCCAAGCTGGTGCAAAAGTAAAAAATAATGCATTAAATAACGTGCGTTAATTCCTTAAACATGGTTTCAATAGCAATACTTTTTACAGTGTTTTCCAATGTACTGTTGCATTGGAAAACACTGTAAACAGTTTTTCTATTGAAACAATGGTTAAGGAGATAACGTTATGTAATGCATTATTTGTTCATTATTTCGTATTAGGGGTAATGTATGCAACATCTTTATTTACTGCAAAACCATTTGAACATCTGCATTGCCCCAATGGCGGAAAGCCTGATGGGGCTCCCCAAGAGCTGCTCCCCGCTGCACAGGACCAGTGTGCTAAGGGTTAATATTTGCTTATACTTTGTGGAACGTCAACCCAACCCACTGGAATGTTAATGAGCCAAGGGGACACAAAGAACTTTGCGTTCACAGCTGTATTGAATCTCAATCACCCCAGTGTACATCTTCGTTGACCCAAAGGCAGACAGCCTTAGGCTCAGCCAAAAGGTGTGCACCATTTGCTGCCGTTAGCTGATTAAATCTGCTCTATTTCAATCTGAAACTCATAAGCCCATTATCCCCTGTACACAATTTTCCAACTCTGTCCATGAAATGTCTGTGGATTGACTGTATAACCCTGTTCTTTTAATGTTACCATTTTTTTTATAACTGTGTGCCCAGGACATACTTCAAAATGAGAGGTAACTCTCAATGTATTAATTCCCGGTAAAACTTTTTTATTAATAAAAATTTGTATACTCCATCCCTTCCTAACAAAACCAAAGAAGACCTCAAGGAGTGAACTTCTTTTGCGAGACGCAGTAAATTCGAAGAAAGCAACAACAGATGTCAGTATTTAGCACAATATTTCTGGTTAAAATAAAATATAATAAGGATGTATTATCGTTTGTAGACAAATTAGTTATGAGTTTTTGATTGCAATTTGTTTAATGATGGGGCACAAATAAACATCCTCACGTAAATTGAGCAAATTAATTTTAATAGCAAGTTCACAAAATCTGTGAAATGTTTATTTGCATTAACTACTGTATATACATACAATATAGATGGTGTGGAGGGTGAAATGCATACAGTATATTACCGTGAAAGCCATCCATAAATGGAAAACGTGATGTTCAATTACTGACTTGTAAATCCTGATTTGTAGTTCTTTAATTTATCTTACAGGCGTCTTTAAACAAACAGCATTATTTTCTGAGACTATAAACAACATTTAGATCTTGATTCACAAGTGCATGGAAATAATATATTTGGATAACATAACAATGCCTGCAGTGTGATATGCATTGGCAGTACAAGGGTTAATGGTATGCATTCCCCAAACACTGATTTATGTTTAAAACAAAATCCCCATTTATCTCTTAAAATCTGATTATTTTTAAGCAGCTTTTTTTTTAACATCTGCCTTTACCAGATACCATTTAATGTTTGTCAAGGTCATCAGAAATGACTGGGGTATCAAACAGTGCAAAAAGTGCACCAGATGTTCACTGGAATTTATTTCTGTAATAAGAATGGCAGACATTTTTGCCTGAGGCGGTGAAAAAGTGCACCAGATGTTCAATGGGATTTATTTCTGTAATACACAATTGTAGAAGTCTTGCCAAATGAAGCTGTGATACATAGCATTTGAAGGAGTTAATTGAATAAACTCTTCTGGTGGCAAAACAGGGGCAAATATTAGCATTAATAAATCTGGTGCTGTTTTTGCTCCAGTTTACAACCTGGAGACTATTGATACTGTATATCTGTATAACACACTTAAGGCTTCATGTAGTATTTATTGTAAGAGATCAGCTGTTCTGGGACTATTTATAAAACTATCCAGGCATCCGAACAGAGGCATAACTTGGGCAAAAGTAAACTTCAGATTATTTAATAAAAGACTCCCATTAAAACTTTGGGATTGGTTTCTTTCATAGAACTGATGTGTCCTCTTGCCCCTGTTTTGCTGCAGGAGACTTTCATAAATAGACTATTTTACATTTTTGTAAAGTATGAAAATGCTCTCTAGGAAATTAATTACATACCTAATGAGCTGAGAGAGAAGTAGAGGTAGATCATAAAGAAAAGCATAATTATCATTATTATACATAAATAGAGATCTACAACAAATTAACTATCATTCCTGGTAACATTTTAAAGCCCAATAAAAACATTTTGCATATTTAGTGTCTAATTATCTAGTTCTGAAAAAGTATCTGGATTAAGGTCAGCCAGTTCTTAAATGATCTTGAGCCGTAAATGTCCTTTTAGACAAGTTTCTGCATCTCCCAGGCCAGCCTTCATTTAGCTAATCTCTTTGCTGGCTGATCATTTTCTATTTAGCCTTTCATCAGCAGAATAGGGGACATATTTTAATGCTTTAAAAGCTACCAATGCTTTTACTGTCTGACTTGTGCCTAATTCTCTTTTAGTGCTCAGTGTCTCCAGTAATGTAATGAGTCCTGTGGCAATTTATAAAGGGCACCTTCTCGTTCTTTTTCATTTACAGCAGGAATACTACTTTTGCAAAGGGTGGATAAATATCGGGTAGTTGGATTATCTTCTGTGTTTGCACGCAGGAGTTCATGTTTGTCATTAAACATCTATAGATTAAATCAGTGTAGTTCAAGTGTTACCATCAGTGGAGGAGGGAGATTAAGAAATGAGAATATACTATATATACTTGAATTAAACTGTATCTAACAAAGAAGCCCATCATAGTGACTTGCATGCCTTATTACCAATGATCTTCTTCATCCAAATACTAGATGCAGACATTTTAAACTATAAAGGGAGTATTCTAAATGAGATAGAAGCATTTGACCACAGCAATTTAATGTAAAACTTTGATATGTTAAGATTTGTATTAATCTATTTATATATGCAATATAACCTCTACCTGTATGTAGCTCAAACTACAATTGCAAATGCTACATATTAAAACTTTTGTTTTCTTAAAAAGATATACATCCTTATAAAGTCCATAATATTTACATTTCTAAGGGGTTAGTGCGAAGGCATTTCCATTTGGTTTGTATGACCTTTTGGAACTGGTTGTCTATATAATATGTATGTCTTTATGGTTTTGTACAGTATATGCCTTTTGGTAAAACCCAACGTTAGTTAAATTGAAGATAATAACTAGTGTGTATATGAATTTATAAGTGTAACGCCCCCACAACTTTTTAGAGCAAACAATAATGGGTTAATTTAACAAAGAGAATTCCTTGTCACAACACTCAGTGAGTATCAGAGATTGGGAGGACACAGTAAGGCTACATAGTCCATGAATAGACCAATAAACCAGTTTATCTCCTCCTCAGAGTAAGGCGCAACCGAAAAAGGAAGTAAAAAGACAAATCTAGCAAATGATAGGGGGAATTCTTTATGCTTTTATTTATGAAACAGAAGTGATGTGGACCTTCTCCAGACTAATCGATAGTCAATCGGAGAAAGTGCAGGGCAGAAGTGGTGATGTACTCTTCCATACTGAGTCTTTTTACTTGTGATGTTTAATCTGAGGCATCATGGAGAGTATATGTAGGCTTGATATATTCCTGACACGTGAGTGCATAAAGGTCCTCCCCACCTTTTCCTACTGTATATATTACAGAAATACCACACTATATTTGTGTGTTTCACTCACTTTTTTTTGGTTACATGGTTACATAGTTACATAGTTAACCTATGCTAAATTTAGACGACACATACTTTATCCTATATTTGTACTTACAGTATATTTATCCAGAGGAAGGCAAACAAAAAAGAAACTCAGTGAAATATCATATAATTATATCTCATAAGGGGAATAATAAACCCCTTCCTGACTCCAAATACTGGCAATCAGATTACTTCCTGGATCAACATCCTTGAGTTTAAGTTTATAAGTTTACTATTTGGTATATTCTTGTATACCTTTCCTTTCTAAAAAGTTATCTTCAAAAAAAGGTTGGACATCTATTGTATCTGACATCGCAGTCTCCATGGGTAAGGAATTCCACATTTTAATTGCCCTTACTGTAAAGAACCCTTTCCTTTGATGCTGGTGAAATCTCCTTTCCGCCAACCTTAAGGTATGACCCTGGGTCATTTGTACTGCCCATGGGATGAATAGTTCTTTTGAAAGCTCCTTGTATTGTCCCGAATATTTGTATATAGTTATCATATCCCCTCTTAGATGCCTCTTTTCTTATGTAAACAAATCTAATTTAGTAAGCATCTCCTCAAAAGTCAGATTATCCATCCCCTTTATTAATTTTGTGGCTTTTCTGTGCACTTTTTCTCGTTCTGTAATGTCTTTTCTATGGAGCAATGCCCAAAACTGTACTCCATATTCAAGTTGTGATTTTACTAATACTTTTATAGAGGGGCATAATTATGTTTACTGTCTGTCCTTCCATTCACTCCCCGTTTAATGCAAGATAATATCTTGTTTGTCTTTGCAGCTACTGCATGACTTTGGGCATTATTGCTAAGCCTGCTGTCTACAAGCACTCCTAAATCCTTCTCCATCAAGGATTCTCCTAATTTATCACCATTTCATTTGTAAATTGCTTGTTTATTTTTGTTTCCCAAAATGCATAACCTTACATTTATCTGTATTAAACCTCATATGCCATTTACCTGCTCAAGTTTCTAGTTTCCCCACGACCTTCTGGAGAGAAATTACTCTCTGATTCTACTACTTTTCACAATTTTGCATCATCAGCAAAGATGACGACTTTGCTCTCTACAGTATGCAAAACTCAAGTTTAATAATAAACAATTTAAAAAGCAGGGGTCCCAGAACCAATCCTTGAGGTACTCAATTTACAACTTTAGCCCAACCTGAACATTTATGAAAGCTCTGTTATCTATTATCCAGGTGCAAATATATTTACCAAGTCCAATTTTCTTAATTTTGTACACTAACCTCTGGTGTGGAACCGTATCAAAAGCCTTTGCAAAATCTAAGTAGACCATATCTGTAATTTATTTCCCTGGTCTAAATTCTCACTTGCCTCTTCAAAGAAACTAATAAGGTTATTTTGGCACTACCTATCCTTCATACATCCATACTGACTATTAACTGACTATTACTAATAATTTGGTTTCCAATGAGGTATTCCTGAATATTATCCCGTACTAAAAACCTTCAAGTAGCTTCCCCACTATTGATGTTAGGATTACAGTTCTGTAATTTCTTGGTTGTGATCTACTGTAGCTCCCTTTTTAGATATAGGCACCACGTCTGCTTTACGCCAATCTTGTGGTACTAAAACTGTGGAAATTGAGTCCTTGAATATTAAATGTAATCATTTGGCTATTACTAAACTTAGCTCCTTAAGAACCCTTGGATGTATTTCATCAGGGCCAGGTGCCTTATTTACTTTAATTTTATCATGCCACCTATGAACTTCTTCCTCCGTTAACCAATTGTTAATTAATATAGAGGTTGTGGATTCCTTCTGTGGCACTACTGTTGCAATTTATTTTTTCCTGCTAAATACCGATGCAAAAAATATTTTTTTTTGTAATTTTTTTTTTAAGGTACTTAAAGAACTTTTATGGGTTGATCTTACTTTCTATTTAAATCTTTTTTTCATTATCCATTTTTGCTCATTTGTTTGCCCTTTTGATACATTCCTTATAATTGTGATACGAGAATTCCGTCCCTTCAGGATCTAAACGCCTGCCTCTTCTTTTCCATTTTCTCTTCTACCTTTTTATTTAGCCACATTGGTTTAGACTTGGCACTTTTATATTTATTACCCAGGGGTATACACTGATAAGTGCTTTTATAACAATGTTTTAAAGACTGCCCATTTATCTTTCACATTTTCCTTCATTTATTCCTTGTAGATTAGTCCTCAGTTTATTGAAATCTGCCTTTCTAAAATTTTAAGCGGCTTATTCTGTAAGATCCGATAGCGTTGAACTGTGCAATCTGCAATGAAATCCCTTTTGACTTGAATGGGGTTTCCGTGCAGGTCGCACGGCTCAGTGCTATCGGAGTTTACAGAATAAGGCCACGCTTATAGTGACGGTGACGGCAACGCAGACGTCGCTGAAAAAATCAAATTGAATTGACTTCCACCAATCGTGACCAAGCCGTCACGCCGTCCTTACTATAAGCGCTTGCGACGGTTTCAATACATTTGTTTTGACGTAACGTCGATTCGCCGGCACTATAAGTGCGGCCTAAGCCCATAAGTCTTTATTGAACCCATGTAATATGGTTTTGGATAATTTATTTCAAATGTGAGCATGCTATGATCACTGTCATCCAAATGTTCCAGGGCTTGAATATTTGTTATTACCTCTACATTGTTTGATATTACCAAATCCAGTATTGCCCCTCTCCTGTTTTGTTCCTCAATAATTGGGTCACGTAATTGTCTTTAAGCACCCCCAAAAAACTGTTTCCTATCGTTGCTATGCTAATCTCATTGCCCCAGTCTATGTCCATATAATTAAAACCATCCATAATGCAAACATGACCGAGCTTTTATGCCTTCTACGTTTGCAAAAGTATTTTGCGGCCCCATTTTCAGGAGAAGATAAACATAAGTAACTGGAATGCTTCAATCCAGTGTTTTTTACAAGAAGTGATACATACTCATTTCCCATGAGATAGAAATAAATAAGACAGTTACTTTAAGGGTGATTTAATGTATTTAATAGAGCCAATTAAACAGATAAATGAATCTAAAAAAAAAAAAAAATGTTGGCATGCTAAATTAAAGTGTTCCTGTAATTCCAGAGGAGCCTGCTGTAAGAAAATATGTGAAAAGGGCTGGAGGAAATACGATGATATAGCCCATACACAATAAGTACCGTACAGTGACATTACTCCATTACTCACTAATAACTATATGTACTAACCAATGGTGCAAGGCAACAATCGTGATTGCCTCTAAAGTCATTGAGCATACAGTAGAATTGCTGTTGTCCAAATTAAGTGTAATAAGATTTTATTGTGGCAGGAATAATGGGTGCACACATCAGATTGAACATTTATTTTTAAAATGTTTGAATCTAAGTATTAAGAAATTGCAATTTATTTAGGCTACAGCCATTGTTAAAATGTAGTCACGTTTATATGGTAAGAAAAACATTGTATAATTAAATCTACTGTGCAATAAATCCATTGATATATCTTGGTAATTTATATATGGCTGGAGAGTATGAAACAGGCAATAGTGTATTGAGGTTCATTGTACCTCTGATATATGCCACATCTGGAGAAGTGCAAACCTCTGCAAACACCCACACTTCTTCTTCACCCAGAGTTTTACACTGCAGCAGTGAAGGAGCGGGAATGTATATTCTGTTAAATAAGAAACAAGGGTCAGTTAATAAATTAACATCAGTACCTCTAATACATAATTTTCAACTGAAATTACATCACAAATGATCCTCATCTTCAAAGGAGAAAGTAAAAATATAAAAATCAGTTAGATTTAGAGTTTATTTTATTGTATGTACTGTAACTTCTATAGTGTACAGTAAACAAAATTGTATTTATTTATTAAGTTATATGATAACTTAGATATTATTTTATAAATATGGCATTGGAACTAATTGCTTTGTATGCATTTGTTTTACTTTTAGATTATTCTCCTCCAGCCTCCCCATTGGATGGAATGCTATCTACCCACAACCATGGTGAAAATGTAGGGATTTCCAAAAATAAATCTAAAGTCAATCCTCTACCTGTTCTAGATTGGAACATTGACTGGATGGATGAAATGGAAGACAAGTATAGGAAGAAAAATGAGATGAAACATCATTTTCCTTTTGATAAAAAGGTGAAAAAGGAACTGGAGGGGAGGAAGGAAGGTACCTGAAAAGTACTAGTTTCTGTAGAGGATATACTGTGTGTGTATGTATGTATGTATGTATGTATGTATGTATGTATGTATGTATGTATGTATGTACAGTGTGTGTGTGTGTGTGTGTGTGTGTGTGTATATATATATATATATATATATATATATAGACTCCTTACCAGGTAAATCCAGGATCCCAGGACCACAAAGCAAGGAAGAGACAGCACACTCAGGAATATCAAAAAACATGTATTAAGTAGAAAAAGCTGGCACAATCACATATATATATATATATATATGTGTATATGTATATATACATATATATATATATACACACACACACACACACACACACACACACACACACACACACACACACACACACACACACACACACACACACACACACACAATAAAGCATATAGAACACAGTTCCAGTATATAGTGCTGCAATGAATAAGGAATAAGGTAACTGATCACATTCACAATTCAAATAATCTTGATAGAAGAAAATTCATCATACAGGAATCTGCAATATCAGTGATTCCTGGTATACACAGGTAAGCTCTCAAAAATGAGAAGCATATATAAAGTCCTGGTAAGTGCTGTAGATGGGAGGTATAAGAAAATCCCACTAAGTCACCTCTGATTGGGAGGCGTCTCAATGCTACCATATACCCTGTGTATAAGTCCCAGCATGAACCAAAGTAAGATGTAACTCACATGCAGTGACCTGAGGTTCCTCCGTTGGCGTGCGTCCCATGGAGTCAGTAGATATGTAGCCCCAATCGGGGCGTGAAACGCGTAAGAGGAACCTTTTTCTGCACCATGTTGTCGTTTATTTAATAAAGAAGTTTTTTATCAGACTTGCTGTTATTCTGGATTTACCCCTCGTCTGTACAGCTGTGCTCCGCTTCTCCTTCCCCTCTGGGACTGCATATATACATACACTGGCGACACACTTTATTCGAGCTTGGCTAGTCCCACGAATTCGGGTATACCCGGGTGTATTGAAGTTTGTGACTGTTTTCTGCCCGAGTGCATTGAGTTATTTTCCAAGCAGGGATTGAAGCATTTTATTCCCGCTGGCTGCAATACTGCACAGTATATATATATATATACTGCATTACAATTCATGAATTTATGCCATCTGGTAGACACGCGAAGCATTGCAGCCTATTAAATCCTAATCATTATCATTTAACAGATCAGCCGCCCATCAGCCAGGCATGAACCCAGGCTGGCAAGGCAAATGCAACGGGGCTTGTCAGAGGTGAGGAGTGGCGCATTCCAGGTATCTGCCAGGTACATACCGGGTATTTGCTCGAATAAAGTGTGTCGGTGCAGTACACAATATACTGCCTTTTGTCCGCATTTGCAAGTGTACATGAAAGTCTGTCTAATAAACAAAACAATGAATAACATATAAGATATATAAAAGACTAACATACAAAATAATGAATAATAAACAATATATGAAGTCTAATATACAAAACAGACCAAAATGTCTAAAACTACTAAACAGTTCAAGAAGGTTTGCTCACTACCACGGGGACTCGCTGAGCACTAATGCGGGGTGTGGGACCACAAAACAGCGTTAACTGCCATTTACTAAAATGGCAGTTAATCCTGGTCAAGGTGTGGTACCCCACATCGAGGTTAGTAAATCTCAGCCAACATAGGCTATTTATCAAAGTCTATTGACTAGAAAGGTAGCACAAAGCTAGTAGTAACAAAAGAAAAAGGCCTGCATCAGATGTATGATGTTTATTAGCACCAGTTTTTCAGCCAGGAAACTTTGATAAACAGTCTTCACTACATAGTAAACCAAGCTAAAAATCTAAAGTATATGTAATTGGGCAAGGTTGTCTTTTATTAGTATGAATTCCAATATATGAAACAGGCAATTTATTTGCTTTTCTGATTAGACCTAAGGGGGTTAATCACTAAAGGGCGCTATTGCAGATCAGGAACTAATGCACAGAAACTCCCATTCAAGTTAGTTTCCATCAGGCGATTGGCACTAATGCACTTTAGTGACTCCTGATGTTTGTATTTTGTGGATTACTTACATGTGTGGTGCCAGTGCACTTATCTAGACTAAGTATTCCACGCATAAATATTTACTGAAAGAGATTTATTTATCAAAGTCTCCCAACTGAACAACTTGGACACAAAATTGGACCAGATTTTTTTAAAAAGAAACAAAATCCCATGGAAAGCAATGGAAATGTCTTTTATTAATATAACCTGTGTAGTTTTCTTTCACAGGATTGCCCCATTTTTGCAGATAGGAGAAACTGATAAATAGCATGTCATTTCTTGGACCATATACTGTATGACCCAATTGTCATGAAATTACTTGTCAACTGTGGTGAGGGAATTCCAAATAACCTCAGCCACACTTTCCATTGCGACCATACAGTATTTTTTAATGGGATCCCCATGACCTAAACATATTATGAATTTACAGTATAAAAAGGATTCTTATCCAATATTACTATTCATTGAAAATGTATTGCAAACTGTATAAGACTGCAAGGTTGTTAACTGACATTTCTGATTTCGACACAGACCTATCGAACCATAGTTTAACAGTTCAATTATTCTAAATCATGACTGAGGGGATGTATAATTAATTAAGCCAATCTATTCCGTTTCCATGCCAAGCCATATTTCTGTCACACAATCTTTACCTGACCTCATAGTGGAAACTACATGATCTTGTAGTTTTACGTTACCCTTTGTGCATTGGTTTGGTTGTCTTCATATCACAAAACACCTGGGTTGAGGAGAGCCAGCTTTGTCTGGTATAGGAATAGGCTAATGCATTTCAGCTCACACTTCTAGGACTGAAAATAAAAATACAATATGAAATCAATAGTCAGTACTTTAAATTCCTGAGTGGTTTAATACTCTTACGACCTTCATGGCTCACATACATTTGGTGATTACTATTATACCGTAGAATTCTGTAAATCTGTAACTGAACATATTTAAAGTTTATTCTTGCACTGAAAAGAGTTTTAAGTAATAGCACTAGCTTGTAAATATGGACCATCGTCTCTGCAGTTGCTTTCACATTTGCTTTAGAGTGACCTCACTGATGTATTTGCCTAGATGTGTCCATCACCAAATGTTTTATATTTAGTAGTAACAAAAAGGTTTAGCATGTTTAGGTTTAGTCACTTAATGCATTTTGTATTTAATGATATATATCTCCTTTCAGATGGAACCTTTCAAGTAGCTCTTTCTGCTGCCCAAGCATCCATCAACCATACTGGAAATCCATTGCAGAAGACCTTTTCTGTTCATAATAAAGTGGAAAGCAACATGTTCCTGAACTTTCCACTTGACCCTAGTGGGTTGACCGTAGTGAAGGTTTAAAAAAAGAAATTTTCTATAATGCCACGGGACATTCAAACATGTATGGTTCTGGCCAAGACCATTTTGTCCTGGACAAAATGCAAGACCAATCCCTTCTTGATATGACTTCTAGAGTGTACTGAATGCTGATAAACACATGATCTACCATATTCTAAATTGCAATCAGGAGTTTATATAAAACACACATAATCATGTGACGATAACAAATAACCATATGGAGTCACTTAAAATTAAGTGCATTCCCATGCACTTGATTCAAATGTGTAGAGAAAATGAATACTGTACATTATCATATTTTAGTTGTTTAGCTCATAGTTTATTTTTGGCATTGGTAATGCGTTGCAAAATTCTAACACATATTTCCTAAATTATAGATATGTTATAGTAAATACTAAATTCTTAAGAATCACAGATCACATTCTTGGATTCTACTGGTTTATCACAGCTGACTTGAATTATATACCCTATTTCCTCGATTCTAAGGCGCTCTTTTTTTTCGATTTTCACGTCTGAAATTGGGGTGAGTCTTAGAATTTATGTATTTAAAAAAAAAAGTGTCTACATTACTAACCCCCTCTTTTCACTTACCATGTTTCAGGAAATGTCCCATGTCAGCGAAGGACGAAGTCGGCGGCAGTGTTGGCAGGACAGGTCCCAAGTTTGCAGGTGAATGAAGATAAGAAGACGGCGTGCGCGGCAGAGTGGCATAGGGGAACAGCTTGGAAGGTGCACACTAACACTGGAAGTTGACGGTGTCTGACTTCCAGTTACAGTGTGCACCTCCCAAGCCGTTCCCCTATGCCACTCTGCTCCTGCTCAGCTCTCCTGCTATTATGATCTCCTGCCGCCACCACCGCCGCACACCTGCTGTCTTCTTATGTTCATTCACATGCAAACCTGGGACTTGTCCTGCCGCTGCTGTGGCGCTCCCGCCGCACACCCACTGCACTCCCGCCCGCTGTCCATCTTCAACCATCTGCAGACATGGTACCTGTACTGCCTCTGCCGCCCGCTTCATCATCCGCTGACATGGGACCTCTCCTGAAACATGTTAAGTGAAAAAGTAATTTTCCTCGAATGTAAGGGCCAAATCGATGGTGCGTCTTACAATCGATGGCGTCTTACAATCGAGGAAATATGGTAAACATATTACTTATGTAGTTAACATTCTTTTGGTATAGCACCAAGCTCCATGATGCCAAAATGGCTATAAATAATTTAATTGAACCCAATAAATTGCCTCTTCACATGGAATTGCTAATTGATGCTACATTTGAGAAATTAATCTTTCAGGTTAAAAAAACATGCTACCATGTGATTATTTTTGTGGTCATGTAATTGTTTTTAATATACTATCATAAATGTTTTTTTAATAAATAAGATGCTTTGTTAATAGACCTAATATTGAGGCGTATACATTATCATACATTTTTTAAACAAAAAGATGAAATGTTTTAATGATCCATATATATGTATGCATACAGTATGTATTTATAAGATAAAATGCTACTGGCAAAGATATGGTAAAAAAAAGTGTATACTCCACTTTTATTTTAATGTAGTTTTATTTCAGCCTTGTGAAATGTAGAAATAAGTTTTTATTGGTTTTCTAAAAGTTAGAAAATAAGTATGATTACTAAAATAAACTTTTCAGCAAGTGCCAAGTTTAATTTAAAATGTAATATTTTTATAGCAACTTATTTACATTTCTTACAGCTTTGTAGACAATTTTGCAATCCACAGGACATTTGTAAGAAGTCTCACGTTTAAAGAAGAACATATGTTTTTTGCTTCAAATCTAGAAATACCCACCTTATCCCACTTGTTCTTTCTTGACAAGCATATCACATCTCTTTCTTTTTTATTTTTTTAAATTACCAAACATAGAATAATGTAATAAAGACAAAATAATGCTATTTTTGAAAGTGTATACAAAATGTAAAAATGAGAGGGTATATTCATAAAACTGTTATGGTGGGTAACAAAAACTCACCAAGATACAGTACAACAAAGATTAAAACAAAAACTCAGTAGTGCACCTGCATGTCTATATGTGCAATCCTTAGTGACTTACAGTATACATGCATGTGGCTACTAACCCTGAGCATGTGTAGATATGAATTATTTTCAGTATTGGCTAAGATTCTTTTGGTGCAAAGTTCATGGGTCCACTGTTCAACTTAATCTAAGCAATGTCATATTGTTTATAGAACATTCAGTAAATATATAAATGAGATACTCACATAAAGGAGAATATCGGAGTGTACAAATGATCTAATTCATCTAACCCTTTCTCTTTCTCTTCTTTTTACACAGAAATGTTGTAGGCATCATGTTGCTGGAGATAAAAAATGGCAGTATATATTTTTATATAGTTACTAATCATGGATTTAATTATAGTTGCCTTTTTATTTTGCATTGGTTTTCCATTTGTGATGTACAGTAAATGTACAGAAATAATAGCACATCATGCTTGATGCATTCTTGATATTGCATTCTTGATATTTAAATTGCACAGACTTAAAGTAGGAGATTACAGCTTATATAACCCTTGATTCTAGAGACTGTTCAACAATAAGTACCTCTAGCAGTGAATAGATAAAGGAAGAATGCTTAACCACTGTGTTGCTAATTGTTGCAGAGCTGTTTAAAAGAAATATAGGTATACTTTAGGTGTGTGCGATTACAGTTAGAGATGGGCAACTTTCTCACAAGCTCGCCAAACTGGTGAATTTTGGACTTCTGTTGCTCATAGAAAATATCCAAGCAGCTGATTGGGTACCATAAACTCTAGGAGAAAAATGGCCATCTTCAAAAAATTTACTTGAAATTCTTTACTGCAAATATAAAAAGGGCACATGCAGTAAATACACAATTTACCAATTAGATTTACCAATTACATTTCATGTTGGTAGTGACTGAGTGATACTGTCATGTAGTGTGATGTTTATGGATGGGGATTGGTGCATTAATCATCCCCATTGTCACTGTGTGTCCTGTAATCATATCTACTGTATAACATCAAGATGAATTGTGAGGAAGTGCACTGTATGGAGCATAATAACTATAAAGTTCCCACCTCGGCAATAAACATGGAGCCGATTATGTTTACTGACTGACTTTACACGAGTGAGGAGGCGGATACTGAACAACATGCCTTAACCATTGAGTATGCAAGAGTATCTGCCTCCAATCAAGCTTTGACTATTTCATAGTGCCCATTCTGACTTTACAGTGTGAAGAGGAGGCTGCTGAACAACAGATTCTCTGCCGCTCTGAACATGCAACGCTATTAGTGCAGTGTGTGCACAGCACCACCTGTTATACCTGCCTGCAAGAGAATCTACTAATTCCTCCATTATTGTAAACAGGAATGGATGTTTAACTGGGTCGAGCAGCATTTATATATGCTCATATTCATGTAAATTTGTTAAAAATAGTGAACTTTAGCAGTAAAATGGCAACATTTGCTGCATGTAAATCATCCCCAATAGTTCTTTAAAAATGCGTGGCTTCAAAAATTAGCAAAAAAAAGTGAACTATTGATAAATCAATGAATCCCCACCACACTCAAAATACAACTTGCTGAGGCAAGCATTTCAAATATAATGATTGCTTTAATAGCAGACATACAGAAAAAAAACACAACATTTCAGGGGTGCCCCCTTCGTCAGCTAAATATTACATTTGTGAACCCAGACCCTTTTTATACCCCTGCATCACAGCGGCATTGTCACAATACTCTACAAAATCAGAATACACACAGCCGGTCTTTGTTAAAATATTAGCTGATATTTTTTCAATGAGATTGTGCCCCTGTCATATCACTCTGTTATCTTGTATAAGTAATAATCACCAGTCTGAAACTTTCTTATTTGCAAAGTACCCATCTTTATATTCTGTAAGATTTAATCAGCTCTTTTTTGAATCACTGCAGCACCATTGCTAGCTAAGTAAAGTTACAACAACACTACTGGATAAAGTAAAACTGTCACTAATATAGTTCTGAGAATACTTGTACACATTACGATATTCTAATCTCGCTCAATAGTTTATAATCACAAAAGATATATATATATATATATATATATATATATATATATATATATATATATATATATATTATGTAATTCTATCACCAAGCTACAGAACAAAAGCAGAATAAAAAGCTAATATTAAAAAATTCACTAAAAAGATAAACCTATGGGAAGTAATTCAAACCGCATCATGAAAGGAAAGAAAACCTCCAGCCACCAGAAGACATGACTTTAAATATTTAACCCATTAATGTATATCCTATTCTTGGGATGTTACAGGAATACCACACATATAACAGTTCAGGCATCTATTAACATTACCAGGAAGAGTCCATATTATTAATAATTATTAATCTGTGCACTAATTCACACTCATTGACAAAGATACATTGCCCTAAGCTAAACCTGCACTCACTAATCAGGGACCATGAAGGCCACCCTTGAGCTTCACAGTGACACAATAGGGCTCCCACCTACTCAAACCGTGTAGGCAAACAACCTCATTAGCCCCCCCACCCTCCATAGCGATCTAACTCACAGAAGCACTCTAGTATATTTTGTTCATTTAACCCCTTAGTAACAGATTACCTTTGTAACAGAGCTCTTTTTCTGTTACCGCCTCTGAGGACAGGGTACATGTTCTACAATAAAATATAATTGTGAGACATTGTCTAACTTACACAAAGTGCCTCGCCACTGGTGACTCTTCTCTTCCCAGTCATATCCGACATGTGTTGATACAACCGTTGTTTCAGTTGTCTTGAGGTTCGCCCCACGTATATCATGCCACATGGGCACTTTAGCACATAAACTACCCATGAGCTGGTGCATATGTAGAAATCCTGAAAATTGATCAATTTGCAACTTCTGTGGTGGCTTTAGGTTTCCCCCCACCTCCCTGCCCCCTTTCCCCCCCCCCCCCCCAACCCCCTCATGATGCCATTACAATGACTGCAATAGAGATAGGGGAATAGGCCTTTTTTATTAGTAAGTCTAGTTTGTTTAAATGGAAACCAAAGATCTGCTTTTATTAAGTTGTCCCCTATATTTCTTACCTGTCATATGAAAAAAGGGGAAACTCTCTGAATGAATGACTAATTGTCGTATCTTTTCTCAGTACCTGCCAGTGTGCCATCACTATATATTTATGATTCAACATACTGCAATAAGTAGATACAAAGGCAAATTCCCTTAGCTCAACTGCTGCCATTGTGATGGCATCGTGAAGGGGAATGCTTTTAGCCATCCCAGATGTGGCAAATTGATCATGGGCAGTTTATATGCTTTGGTGCAAATTTTGAAAATGACATTGTGAACGGGATGCAGGGGTATAAAAATGGTTTGAGTTCACTAATGTAAAAAAACACACCTGATGAAGAGGTCACCCCCGAAACTTTGTATTTTTTCTGTATATCGGCTATTAAAGCAATAATTCTTTTTGAAACGTTTGTGTCGGCAAGTTGTATTTTGAGTGCAGATATGATAAATTGATTTATCAATGTAATGCTGAGCAGCGGGTGACTGTTTTTCTCCTCCTTGCACCATTGAATTCCATTCAGGGAAAAAGATACATTCAGACAGTTCTGGCCAGTGCAGATTTGACCTACAATATGTGTTTTTGTAAAAAAAAAATGTGAATGATGACAACTTTGCACATCTCTTACTGCCTTTTTAAACAATGTATCACAGAAAAATTGAAAATATATAGAACACTGAGCACACATCATTCATATCTAAACAAAGTATTATATTTTTAGGACTGGTACAAAACACATTTAGTTATTTTGTTCAGGTGAGACTACCCTTTTGGATTTTCGTATTTAAATAAATATATTTAACAAGGTAAAAACACTGGCTTGGCTTAGATTTTTTTCCCTATCAGTGTTTGTTTCGATGCATGCAAAATGAACTCATCATGTGCTTGTAACTGTATGAAACACTTTCATTGTATATACTTTTACCATTTTACATGTTAGTACTGCTGTTCCATTTAAAGGGGAATTTTCACTTGCCCAATGTGTGTGTGTGTTTTAATAAATGCAGCAGTTGCTTGCCTTTCCGGCAATGCAACAATTTGCGCTGTTGATTGATCTGTTCTCCCGTGATCGATCAATAAAAATCCTGCTTCCCACAACATGCTTCAGTATATTGCTGCCTATTTAAGAAGATTAAGTTGCATAGATTCCTAAATAGTTGCTATACTGTAGCAGCCCAAATAAGTTTAATACATTAAAAATCATTAAAAATAGTCATTTTGTTTTAAATGCAGTATTATCAGATACTACATAGCTGATTTATTTAAAAAAACAAACCAAAAAAAAAAAACCGTATAGGATTTTAAATCGAATGCCAGAGTTGTCCCAATCTTTAAAAGTGGGGACAAAAACACTATATCAAACTACAGGCCAATCTCTCCTCCCAATACTATGCAATGTCATGGAAAAATGTGTCCACTCATTAATCGATTACAATATCAAGACAAATTTCCATAACCAACTCCAATCTGGCTTTTGCCCAAAACTCCATGGTAACCACCCTCCTAAAAGTCTGCAATGAGATCCAGTGCCCAATGGAACTTGAACAATTTACTGGTGCAATATTCCTAGATTTTGCAAAGACTTTTGATACTGATGCATGTTATCTTGGTAAACAAGCTCCAGTGCTCTGAAATGGGGGAACATGCTTTAAACTGCTTTCCCTCCAACCTATCAGATAGATTCCAACATGTGTCTATCTCAGGCTCTAACTCCAACCCCTTGGATATCACTTGCGGTGTCCTGCAAGGCCTTCTTCTCTGGCCCCTACTGTTTTCAGTCTTCATTAATTGTGATGGTGAGGGCATAACCAGGCTCTCAATAAAGGTATTAAGCCTGTCTGGTTACCTCTGATCCATATTTGGGGTTTTAGAGTGTCAGCTCTTGAACCTGTTTATTGTATCTGCAATGTATGTAATTGTGTGACAATAAAGAATTTTCTGTGTTTTACCTTTCCAGGTGTGCCAGCAAGCAGAGATTGCTAGGCTATGAGTTTCAAGGGGGGGGTTTATGGAGAAAGACGGGCGAGGACGAGCTTGGTATGCTGGATATGTTCAGACAAAGACTTAGAAAAAATGAGAGTATCATCAAGGTATACGATGACAAATAAATAGAGAACATCATGAAAAATCTCATTAACAAACTCTTGTAAGACTGCTGGAGCGTTACAAAGTCAAAATGGCATTACTAGGTACTCGTAATGGCCGTCACAGGTGTTAAAGGCCGTTTTCCATTCGTCTCCCTCCTTTATCCGTGTAAGGTTGTAGGCACCGCGGAGATCAAGTTTGGAGAAAAAGGAGGCACCTTGCAGACGGTCAAACAATTTCAAAATGAGAGGTAAGGGCTAGCGATTTTTCTGTGTGATCTTATTAAGGCCTCTATAGTCTATGCAGAGGCGGAGAGATCCATCTTTCTTTTTTACAAAGATGCCTGCCCCAGCAGGAGAGGTGGAGTTCCTTATAAAGCCTTTCTTTAAGTTCTCCTGGATATACTCGGACATGGCTCTGGACTCTGGAAGGGACAAAGGATATGATTTGCCTTTAGGCAGAATGGCACCAGGAATCAGATCAATAGGGCAATCAAAGGGACGATGTGGGGGAAGAATCTCGGATCGGATTTTATTGAAAACATCAAGAAATTCATGATAAAACTCAGGAAGTGGCCCTTTGGAGGGATCAGCGGTCTCTAAACCAGCAAGGGAAAGCGTGATGGGGGCACAAGGAGTGATACATGGAGTAGACCATTGTATAGGTTGTTTATCAGTCCAGTCAATCACAGGGTTTTGTAATTGTAGCCAGGGAAGACCCAAAATTACCTGAACAAATGGAGAGTGAATGTCATCCAAAGAAATTTGCTCCTTGTGTCCATCCTTAGTAGAAAGAGTGAGGATCACGGTTTCCAGGGAGATAAAGGCAGGCTTTAGGTAGACGACCATCTATAGCTTCGAGACCGATGGGAGCTGATTTCCTCAGCAGTAGGATCTGATGTCTGGTAGCAAAATCCTGATCCACAAAGTTTCCCCCAGACCCAGAATCGATAAAGGCAAGAGCAACAACATGGAAGTCCGTACCCTCCAACACAATAGGCATTAGAATTCTTTTCGGTAGTCTTTACTTAGAAGAGTTGAGAGAAGAAATAGTACCAAATTGGGCATTGGCGTTCTCCCAGACGAGTGGGACAGCGGTAAGCTAAATGTCCAGGTAGCCCACACTAGAGACACACCCTCAGTTCTCCGGTGCTGTTTCTCCGTGAAGGATTGTTGGTGGCTACCCAACTGCATTGGTTCAGAAGTATCAGGGACTGGAACAGAGGAAAGAGAGAGAGTAGGAAGAGGAGACATAGTTACAGGAGTACATGTACAATGGCGTTCGTTTCGTCTCTCTTGGAGGCGTTGGTCTACCCATATACATGCAGAAATAAGATCCTTGAGGGCGGTAGGTCTCTCACGGTGGACAATTGATCTTTCAAGGGGTCGGAAAGACCCTGCCAGAAGGCTGCGGTTAAGGCCTCATTGTTCCACCCGGTTTCCGTGGCAATGGTCCGAAATGCAAGAGTGTACCTCGCCACAGTCCGGTGACCCTGAGTGATGTGGAAAAGGGAAGAAGCTGCAGTGACCATATGGCCGGGAGTGTCAAAAACCTGCTGAAATTCCTTTTTGAAAGAGACAAAGTTCTGAGTGAGTTCGGGTCTTAACTCCCAGATGGGGGAAGCCCAAGCCAGTGCATCTCTGGTCAGCAAAGCAATAATATAAGCCACTTTTGATCTGTCAGAGAAGCAAGAAGGGTTTAATTCAAACTGAATATCACATTGATTTAGAAAACCTCTGCATCCTAGCGGTTCCCCTGCATATCGATTGGGAGTTGGCAGACGTTGTTCCTGGGGCATATTTTGCATTGGGGTAGAAGCAGTTAAGGTTGCTGGCCTAATGATTCCAGACTGAGAGTGTAGCAACGTGACGTCCGCAAATTTCTGGGTTAGCTCAGAAACTTGTTTGTCCAAGTACTGGAACTGCTCAGAGATGGCTGCCAGGGCTTGGCCCACCTCAGGGGGGTCAATGCTTATTAGGCTGAGCATACTGTAATGCTTGCGCGAGCCCACAAGCTAGACCTGACCCCGGCACTGAGGTGGGAAGGACTATGTCACACACCCACAGCAGCGGGGGCGTGCCCAGAAGGTGGATTGTAAGCATTGCTGGCTCTCGGTAGGAGAGAAGAGGTTAATCCAATACTTGCCAGGGTCTGGGGTTGGAGAGGTACACATAGTAGTAGTCCATAAGCCAAGGGTCTGGGTTTGGAGAGGTACTCGTAGTTGAAGTCCATAAGCCAGGGGTCAAGATCCAGAGAGAATCCACACCAAGCTGGGATGGTACATGTAGCAGTACTGAAAGTAAGAGAGAAGGAAACACGCCACAAGGGACGTGTTCCCCGATTCCTCACACCTTGCAAGTGAACACTGCTGCCGTGCAAGACCAACCATCTGAGCTGGAATTCAACTTCGGGGAATCAACCCTGTCCACCAAGTGGAAGAATCGGCTAACGGCCAAGTTGGAAGAACGCCGGTGAGTGTTCTCCACCAAGGAGATGGATGTGGGCTGCAGCCGAAACGCCCAGCCCACCATCAGGCTAAGTGATGCCACGCCCTTTCAGGAACGTTCCCGTTGCATCGCTCCCAGAGATGTGAGTGACGTCTTACAAGAGATGGAGACAGCAGGCATTGTAACCGAATCCGTAGCCCCTACGCGTTACCGATTATGGTTTTACGGAAGAAGAGTGGGTCGGTCTCAACGCGAAGCCTGTGGTTCAGTGTACTGGACTTGAGATCTGGGTTCTACCAGGTACCCTTGAGTGCAGAAGACCAGGAGAAGATGGCCTTCGTATGTCCCCTTGGCTTCTACCAATTCCCCCGCATGCCCTAAGGCATTTGTGGTGCCCCAGCAACATTTTAGCATGTGATGGAGAAGACCATCAGCGACATGAACCCGCGGGAATGCTTAGTCTACCTGGACGATATCATCGTCTTCGGCAAGACTGGAGGAACACAAAGAACAACTACTGAAAGTGTTGGATCGGCTGGGTCAGGAAGGCTTGAAGCTGTCTTTGGACAAATGCCAGTTCTGCGCACTTCAGTGAACTACATGTGACACATACAGTAGTGTCTTCAGATGGGATAGCTACTAATCCTGCCAAAGTTGAATCAGTAGTGAACTGGCCGAGGCCAGAGAATGTCATGGAACGACGCTCCTTCCTCGAATTCCACGTATACTATCGCCGTTTCGTGCAGGGGTATTTAAGCAAAGTGAAGGTCCTCAACAACCTCCTCAGGATAAACCCTCGAGGAGACAGGGTGGAAGGCCACCTCAGCATGACTGCCATTTGATGACAAGAGGACAGACGCCTGTGAAAAGGCATTCATCGCCCTGAAGAAAAGCTTAACGGAGGCACCTGTTCTCGCTTACGCCGATCCCGAGCAGCCCTACATCCTTAATGTGGATGCGAGCTTCAATGGCCTAGGTGCAGTCTTGCACCAGAAATACCCGACTGGCCTCCGAATTGTGACCTACGTCAGCCGCTGTTTAACCCCCTGTGAGCAGAATTATCTCGGGTGGTTCAATACCATAACCACCCGGATAGAATGCAGCTAGTTCTACCCAAGAACCTACAACACATAGTTCTGCGATCGCTACACGATGACCATGGGCATCTTGGAGTAGACAAGACCTTCAGTTTGATACGAGACCGGTTCTTCTGGCCACGGATGCGAGAGTCGGTAAAACGCCACTGCCGCTGATGCTTACGCACCATTCAACAAAAGACCCTACCCACCGGAGCAGCTCCAATGACTCATCTGAATAGCTCGGGTCCCCTGGACATCGTGTGCATGGACTTGCGTATCGAACCAGATGCCTGAGGCATTTGCAACGTACTAGTGATCACAGACCACTAACCACTAACCACTACAGCCGGTACGCCCAAGCCTTTCCGACCAAAGACTAGAAGGCCATAATGGTGGCCAAGATATTATGGGAGAAGTACTTCATCCATTATGCCCAATCGCCTGCATTCGGATCAAGGTCGGGACTTCGAAAGTAACCAAATCAGGGAGTTGCTTAAGTTGTTAAACATCACCAAGTCCCTAACAACTCCTTACCATCTGGAGGGAGATGCTCTGTCGGAGAGGTTCAACTGGACCCTCCTGGACATGCTTGGCACCCTAAAAGGGTCTCAGGAGAATGACTGGAGTAAGCATGTGGAGTACCTGCTGCACGCCTAAAATTGCACCCACCACGAGCCCACAGGATTCACTCCTTACTTTCTAATGCTCAGGCGAGAAGCACGGCTTCCTGTAGACATACGTCTGAGGGTATCGACCGACAGGGTACCAACAGGACGCACTTCAAGAAAGCCTGAAACAAGTCTACCAGCTAGCAGAAAAAACTTCCGCTCATTTGAATGCCAATAACAAAAGGCGCTATGACCATAAGGTCCGCAATCGGGAAAATCGTCCTGGAGATGCCGTTCTCTTCCGTAACCTCGGGATCTCCGGCAAACACAAATTGGCCGACCAATCGCGTGACAGGGTATTCAAGGTCGAATCGCAGATGCTGGGCCTCCCGGTCTACCGCATAAAAGACGTGGATGGCCGGGTAAAGGTCTGGCATCACAATCATCTTCTGCCTATCCCACAAGTGGGAGATGATGAACCAGAGACAGAGGCTACATCATTGGCCGGTGAGTCAGAAGGTCCAGAAGAGACAGTAACTGAAACAAACGAGGATCCTATGGAAGGACCCTCTAATAACGCAGACCAAAGTCAAGGTGCACCTCCCGAAGAAGCTACGGGTTATAGGCCCAGTCCTCAGACCCCTACTATGGGGGCTCCAATGAGCCCTCCTCTGGACCCCAGAAGTCCTTGCTTTATACCTCACAGAGACATTACAGAGACTGTAGTACCCTCGATGAGAGACTGAGCCTCAAGAGTATGATCACTACTCTCCAGAGGGAGTTGAAGAAGGGCTTCGCTGAAGCCAACATGTTAGGTACCCTCCCAACCGGGTGTAACATGGTAAGTCCCTTCTACCTGTCTCTCCTACCTGTCACATCAGTCCTAAGCAGTCTAGGCAGTGACAGGTAATCTGTGGGCTTTTGACACCCTCCTGCTCCCTTTTGACTGACAGAAGGTGGTGGTGACTCATGGCCTGGTAACAGCCTATCTGGTATAGGTACAGACCTTGAGCTCGCCTCTTCTGGTTCCTCTGAAGGGAAGGGCCAAAAGTTAGTGAGTTAGTCTGATCCCCTCCTCCTTAGGAGGTGGATATGAGTTCCCTCTCTCCCTGCTGGGAGGGAGAGGCCAGTCAGGCCTCATGGCTGGCCTATAAGATCTAAAGGCTCCAGACTCAAGAGCATGCATCATCCAGAAGCCTGGAATCTTCTGAGACCCTGTAACCACTGTTGTAACATCTATGCAGTGATGCAATAAAGTCCCTGTTCTATTATATACCTGCCTGGACTGATTCAGTGAGGAGGTGTATAGGATAATGCTTCAGATGGAGACTGCCTCTGGTACTACCAGAGTTCCCTGAAGCTTGAGGCGCTGACACCGGACCAGATGACATTACAATCCTGTCCTGATCTAAACTACAGCGCAGATCCATTTAGCTCTCCTGGATCAACAGGTATGCCTCAGCACCACACAGAGACATTAATTAGCTGTATATCTCCCAGAGGGGGGGGGGGGGTACATGTGTTACATTTGGAGGCTCTGCTGAGATTAGGACAGGCTTTAAGGACTGGAGAAATGCAGCAAGTAAAAAGGGACTTAAAAACAGCAGCAACACAGCAGCGGATGCAGCAGGGACATTGGTGCATAAAGGGGCCAGGGCCTCTGATGGCATGGTACCAAGGACCCGTGGGCACCCATTCCTATTCAAGAAGGTGGGTGAAAACAGGGGCCAGGGGTAAACCTCACCACACACTGTGGGGAACCCTGGGCACCCTGCACATAGACTGTGTGGGGAAAGGAGGAATTCTCCCTGGGGCAATCCTGGGGAGAGTGAAGAATCCCTAAACCCTTCCCTTTTCAAAAGTGTTGGGGCATAACCTGATGGTATGATTCCAGGGAACATGGTTACCCTTCACTGGTTAATTCAAGTTCAATATAGGGGCGAACCCAGTGGGAAACATCCTGGGCGCGTGGTTACCCTATCTAAACTCTCGTTTAAAAAGGTTGGGATTTGGGGCCAGGGAACTTGCATGGCGCTTAAGGACCCTGGCCACCTTTCTACAAACAGCACAAATATACTGTGCCGGGGGGGGGGGGAAAGTTGTCCCGGATTTAGACCCCCGTGGTAGCATGACCCCCCCACTTCTTCTCTTCAATTATGTTCTATATTGGAGGCTCCCAATAGGAAAATTATCCTGGGAGATTGAACACCAATTTAAAATCTGCTATAAGGGACAATCTGTTGTACTGTATGTGGGGATTGGGCACCTGGCAGACTCTGGACCTTTTAAGAGGGTCCTAAAGGAGATCTAAAATGGCGGCCACCATGCAGTGGCCTGTTGTGTTTGTTCTGTGCTATGAAATGGCATTCCCGCCAATAAGCAGCAGACTGCATGGGCTTCAGTTCCAGATTTGCAAAAGTGTGCAAACAAAGTTTCATCCTTTCGGCGCCAAATGCTGGCACCGCCCCTCCAAGTGACTGGCTCAGTCGGGGTCAGGTCACACTTATGTTTACACCCCCTAGCTCTAATTCCACCCAGGGGAGGGGCCATCAGTGATTGAACCAGCCACTAAGATCCTGCCTTAGCTCTGGGAGAAGTCCAAAGTAACTGCACCCAGCTCAGTTACCAGGAGCTGAGTAAGAGAGTCAAGAGCATGCATCATCCAAAAGCCTGGAATCTTCTGAGACCCTGTAACCACTGTTGTAACATCTATGCAGTGATGCAATAAAGTCCCAGTTCTATTATATACCTGCCTGGACTGAGTCAGTGAGGAGGTGTATGGGATAATGCTTCAGATGGAGACTGCCTCTGGTACTACCAGAGTTCCCTGAAGCTGGAGGCGCTGACACCGGACCACAAGATCTAACAAGCCTGTCCTGATCTCCACTACATCGCAGATCCACTCAGCTCATCTGGACCAACAGGTATGCCTCAGCACCACACAGAGACAGTAACTAGCCGTGTATCTCCCAAAGGGGGAGGGGTACATGTGTTACACGGGTAGCCTATGATTCATTTAGAGAACCCCACTAAGATGCTCAGCAGTGGTCTCGCAGTAAAATCAAGTCTGTTATAGTGATGTTCAGGAAAATGTATAACCTAATGTAGAGTTATGACGTGATAAATTGTACATATTACAATACATTTTTATTATATAATCTGTTGTGATTGTGTTATGCTGTTCCCAAGCTGGACGTTGGTCTTTTCACTGGGGGAGGATGTAACCCTCTGGTAACCCGGGTCCTCTGCTTCACCCCCCTCCCCGCCCTTTTACCTCCGGTGCAGGGAGGTTGATGTCGCCGGAGATGGCAGGGCGCCGCCATGTTACAGAGGCTAGCGCATGCGCAGTGAATCCGAGAGATGCGACGGCCATGTTGGTACACCCTGCGCATGCGCAATACATCGTAGAGTGGCGGCCAATACTCCAAATGGTTCAGCAGGGGACGATAAGTCCCATGAGCCTTGGGGACAGAGGCAGGGAGCTGGAATTGGTTATATTTGGTGCACTCAGCAGGGACACGCCAGTCGGAGTTGGGACAAGAACAGATTAGGGTGTGTGTGTGGCCAGAGACCCCCATAGGCCCCAGCTAGGCCCCGACTCCCTCTTTGAGCTTCTGTTGCTGCTGGGACAAGCCCAGTAGCTAGGGACACTGCCCCTGTAGTACAAGTGTGAGGGACAAAGCCAGGATGCGGTGGCAACCTGGCATTGGTGGTCTGGGACCAGATAGCCACGCAAAGAGAGAGAGACTTTTAAAGTGGGACCCACCAGCTGGACACCACCCCATGTGGAGGCGGACTCATCGCTAATGATGATGGCGGGAGACCCGACGGCCCCCTTTATCATCAGTCGGCGCTACCGGGTGCTGGAGTACCCGGCAGGTATCACACCTACACCTACAAGTGTACCAATTTTAACACGGGTTGTGGGTAGCGCTGTCGCACACATCGGGTGGGTTGACTTTTGGGGACACCAGGGTAGTTGAGTGTCCAGGAGCACCTCAGCCCTTTGGGGCGGATATCCCATCAGAGTGTGGACATTGTGTTGGAGGACACTGTGGGGTTACGGCCGTGCATGGCCTATTGGGTGTGGGTATTATATTGTTGTTCCCTTTTCATATGCATGCAGTAAACTGTTATCTATATCATTGCATGTGTTATTGCATTGGGTCCTGTGGCGGGGTTATCCAACATAGTAGAATCCTGCACAGGTGGAGGCACTGTCACCAGACAGATCAGGCACACCTCAGGCTCCCAGTAGCAGAGGTTCAGGCCTCTTGTGAGCCACAGGTAACGCACACACACAGTAGCTGCCATATCTCCAAGAGGGTGGGAGAAAGTGCGCTACACTTACATGGGTGGAAAGTTTCAGAAAACGGTCATACAGTACAGTAGATTCTGGTACAGTTTGATTTTGTAGAAAAAGGCAAAATGGGCAAGTCTATATAGTAGGTTGGCCAATTCGCTTTTAAAAGGCATCAGTTTCTATGTTTCTATGAGTGAATATGTATCAATTATTCCCACAAGACCATTTGTTTTAAATAGAAATACCCATAAATGTGCAGTGAATTTGAAAAGCTAATTATTTGCTAACAAATGCTATTGGCCTCTTACCAAGGTCAACACAGGGTTCGTTTTATTAGCCATTTAGGTTTAAATGGGTAATTAGACACCAAGATCAAATACAATCAATGATCTTTAATAGGCTTTTAGAGACATTTTGCGTGTCTCTCCATATTTTGCAGCATTGTAAGATTCTTGTCTGCTTCACAACATTGCAATATGAATATTAGGGTTTTGTGAGAGACAAAAAAAAGTTTAACATTCATTGATTTTCTAGTTCACGCTTTCATTGCTGGAAGATAGGCAGTATCTGAGAGCCAACAGTCTTCCATGTTTTCGATTACATGGTTGCGACTGACCGCACCGATCACATTGGAGTGGTGAACAAGATCATCCATTAGAAAATAAGCAACGGTGACGACGTTTCCCTAGTGTGTCAGATATCATGACTTCCAAGAGTTAAATGTATGTTGCTTTCCCTTTTTTGGGGATACCTATGTAGTGGTGCTTCCCTGAGCCTCTCTTTTCTTATACCTAGCTGCGAGTGCTGTAGGAACATGCGACAAGTCAGCTGGCCTTCAGGAGAGTGGGGGGTCGAGCGGGCAGCATTCGGGTGTCACCGAAGCCCCGTGGCAGCTCGACAAGCCAGGGCGCTGCCATGTTGGACTGTTGCGCTGATGTGCTGCAGGGAGCTCGTGGAAGGTCGCGCATGCACAGAGTAAGCGCGCGAACGGTGGACCAATTGGCCGGAGGCTCTCAGCGGAACCACAATTCCCATGAGCCTCAGTAAGTTCAGAAGGGACTCAAGAGCCAATAGGAAGATGAGGATTACAGAGGAGCAGGAAAGGGAAGTTAACTGCGAGACCACGCTAGCCAGGGCACCCCGGGGAAGCAAGGGGAGAGGAGGTGTGTGTTGCAGGGGGTCAGTGACCCACTGCATAGGCTAGAGATTCCCCTTAGGCCCCAGTGCAGGCCCTGAGTCACCACTAGCTTGTGGTACTGCAGGGAACAGCCACAGACAAGGACAGAATACCCTTTACTGATAATAGCAGACAGGGACACAGAGTCTTTTTGAGCTGCTTCGAGATTGGTGGTTTGGGAGCACGCGGCTGGATTCAAATAAAGACTCAAGTACAGACTCGTGGGAGACTACGCTGGATCGGTGGATCCTTTGCGAAGTACAGTTACCAGCTGTTGGAGCAGTCGGAAGGTACTATATTAAGTGCACCAACACCAGTACCTGCAGGCGCTGATCCCGCCTTGGGGAGGGTTTTTTGGGGACACTGAGGGGTGAGTGACTAAGGGACTGGTTCAGTACAATGGACACGGTGTGGGGCACACGCGGTGGTGGGAAAGACCCTACGTCAGGGTGGAGGCGGCAAGGCCACAAGTGTTATGTTATTGTATTGCCTAATCTGATAGTATGGTGATAATATATATATATATTGTGTGTATGTTATGTTCTGCATTCATAGTGAACTATTATACTATATGAATACTACTATTATTCTTGTCCAGGGAAATCTTACTAATTGGGGGATCCTGGGCAAGTGGAGGCGCTGCCAAGTAAATATCATGGCCCCAGGCTCCCAGTTAGCGGAGGCTCAGATCTCGCTGAGCCAACAGGTACATACAGCATTAGTAGTATTTATATGTCCGTAGGAAAGAGGACTACATTTGGAGGCGCTGCTGAGATCTCGGACCTGGGGTGCCCTATTTTATTTTGTGTCAAACTGTTCATCCAAATTTTCCATCATGTCCGTGCCATCAAAGCAAGAGGTCCATGATTGGGCCTTAGCGCAGCAGGTATCCCCAAGGCACGCGGTTGCCGTGGCGGGAGTATCCACCAATTCCACGTGGGTATTCACAGAGCGCAAGCAAGTACGGAACTGTCCGGGTCTGGCCACTGCCCGTTTGGTAGACTGGAAACCTGATGCCGACGGCTGGGGGGACTATCCTACTAATGGCCACCGAGCATGACATATGCTCAGAGACTGTCCCTCATGTATTAAATCTACCAGAGGCCCCACCAGAAGGCTACTCCCTTATATACACACAGAGCACTAGTGAAATTAACAGAACTGTGATCAAAATGGAGGCTCCCTCATCCAGTGAGTCACATCTAAAATGGCGTCTCCCACCAAGTCAGGAGAGCACATGTGCTGCTGACTGCCAGCCTGCACAGAAAAATGTTGCAAAAATCTGTCCGGGACTGGCGGGAAAACCAGAGCCCCGCCCCCGCAATATGAGTGGTTCAGCACAGAACCAGAACTATCCCTTGATAGAAGGTGCACCTCCTCTAGAGTCCACCAGGGGGAGGGAGCGCCTTGCGCAGCAATCAGCCACGTCTGTTCACCATAAGAGAGGTAATGGTTGCAGTAAATCACACCCTCAGTTGTATGGAGCGTGGCGAATAAGAGGAGTGAACGTAATCGTTCTTTTGTGTCCATGCTTATAAAAGGACTTGAATATACCTGCTGGGGTGGACTTTGATCCCTATCAGCTACCAACCGGTGTTTTGGTGGTACAAGTGGAAGGAAGAAGTGTCTCAAATGTCCATGTTCCAAATGTGATTTCCCAGGTTGTGAATTGATCTGGGGACATTACTGTTTTGGCTGCGGTGCAAAGTTCCTGGAGCCAGTGCTGCTGCGGACTTCTGAACCCGCCAAGACAGAAGTGATTGGCTTCATTACTGGGCCGGTCAATGCAGGTAATCAATCTACCTACCTCCCAGAAGTTTCGGAAGGCTCGTGCACTCTAACTGCGGTTCCAGAGTCGGTTCTAGAGCCGGAACCAGCAGAGAAAGGTGCGATTGGTCTCTCCACCGGGGTGATGGATGCTGTTAACCTCCCTACCGCAACCACAGAGGTTTCGGAGGCCCCGTGTGCACTAACCCTGGTTCTAGACTCTGCTCTAGAACCGCAAGATTTTCAAGCTACATTTATCAAAATGGACAGCTGCAACGCTGTGGCTGCACCGAGTCAGTGTGCTATACCAGATGATCCAGGGTGTCTGTGCACCCCGGTTCTAGACTCGGTTCCACACTCAGAACCGCAGATTCCAGAATCACAGGGTAAGGTGTCTCTACCCCCATCCTCTCTTAGTGATTCCAGCGACCAACAACTCATGGTGATGCGCCAGCCGGCGGAGCACTCCTGCAAAGACACAGAGCCAACTATCTCGGCGGATACAGAGCCTATTGTGGGTCTGTGTGCCCTAGATGAGGTGTATCAAGATGCTGCCGCGTACTCTGTGGTGGGCCCGTGGGCCCGAGGTGAGGTTGCTCATGATCTGGCGGTGAGCCTGTTGTGTATTGACGTTCCCCGACAGCAAGCGCTGGTGCGGCCGGAACTGCGGAAGATTCCCACGGCCGTGGCAACTCCCAGTGTGTCGGAGGAACAGCCAGAGATGAGACCGGAGGAAGAGGATCCCATCGCAAGCCAGCGGAGTGGTGAGATACCCTCTTACTCCCCACAGGCTCCGATGGAGGCGCCCGAAGAGAAGACCCTGACCAAGGCCCAAGCAGAGCCGAGGAGCATTGCTCGACATCCGACACCGGACGTAGAAGTAGAAGAAGAGGAAGTTACGGTGTGGCACCCAGTTCAAAATGGCAGCTCATGTCAACCTGGGAGCCCATGCGCTTCAACTCAAATGGTCCCAGGACTGGGATCCAACGCTCCCGAGTTTCCAGAAAATGATCGCTACCCCAGGCGGTACAGGATCAATAGTGTGTACCGGCCATCTGCCAAGTGGAGGGACAATTCAACTCTACCCTGATGTCCAGTGCAGCCGAGGTGGTAACAGTCAGCATTCCTTATGACCTGCTGGACACCGTGAATCAATGCAGTGGTAAGGTATTAACCCTTTACCCCCTGCAGGATGTAACAGAGACTTCGAGTACAGAGAAATTGCAAATCGCTCGCATCCCAGTGGAAGCCTCCCAAGAACATAGGGACAAGGACTGTGTTGTGAATGCACCATTGAAATTGGCCTCCCTTAAGCGCAAAAGGGAGTGCTCTATTCACCATGTGGTGGACAGAGGAAAAGGTCAGGACCTCCTGGCCTACCGCATCCATGCCGCGGATGGCCGGGTAAGGGTCTGGCACAGAGACCCCTTACTATTCCTTCCACCAGGGGGAGGAGGTGGTTTGGAACTAGAGACTGTAGCACCCATTCATGATTTTCAAGAGACTCACAGGAGTCAAAGTGAAGAGCCCTCACTCGATCAGTTAGGGGTACCCCACTATGAGTCTCAGCTGGTCTCGTTCGTGCATGTGACCTGTTGTATATACTATGCAATGCATTTTTATTATATAACTCTCTGCTGTATGACACTGTCCCAAGCGAGGCCATTGGGGATTTCACCAGGGGGAGAATTTAGCAGGGTCCCCTCTGGCACTCCTCACCTGCGCAGAGTAGCGGATAGCCGCGCACCATATCAGGCAGTTGCAGGGGCTCCCGGTGATATCAGTGCCAGGGCGCTGCCATTTTGCGTGCGTTCGCACATGCGCGGGAAGTCGTGCATGCGCAGTGTAGCCCCCGGAGTACCGGCGGCCATGTTGCGACTGGCGCGGGGTTCGCGCAGGCGCTGTGCGTATGAGGAGTCGCGGCGGTCATTACCTGTAGTGCAGGGCCCCCTAGATGTTGCGCATGTGTAGGAGAGTGGCGCGGCGGCCATTAGTCTAGCGCAGGCACAAATAGAGAGAGGCAGGTGGCCATTAGAGAGGCGCCCATGCGGTCCTCATAGGGAAAAGCCCCAGAGTGGACTACAACTCCTAGCAGCCTCTGGGGACTGCCCTATGATCCCTGTCACATGCAGTCAGACAGCCACTAAGGCTTACAGATTCTCATGCTGCATATGGATACATTGTTGTGTGCAGACAGGAAGAGTTAGTTTGAGCTGGGAGAAGGGAGGGGGAGGAAGTGTGTAAGGAGCATGTGGCTTCTTACACTAGGCCAGGTTACCCCCAGGCCCCAGCTAGGCCCAACTCAACAGTAGATGTGTGGCTGCTGTGTAGGGAAGGCCCTAAGGTTGGGACTTTGCCCTTTTAGCAGTAGTTTAGTCAGTGAGACAGACGCTGCTGTGTTCTCTGACAAGGAGGGAGCAGTGTGACAAGTGTGTCTGGGATCAGACCTTCATCACTCAAGATAGAGACTATCTCTGTGGTGATATTATCTGGATTGGGAGAGGACGCCATTGCTGCGGATTCAGCGTTGGACGCAGACGGGTCCTTTTCTGTTGTTGCTGAACCCGGGCGCAGGAGCCCTGAGTAGGTATTTCTACAAGTGCACCAACTGTACCCTACATACCGGTTTCCTTACAGGCGCTGATCACGCCTAGTAGTGGGTTGTTGGACTATTGGGACACTTGGGTATAGGTGTAGGGGTATAGCCCAGTTAGGGGCAAGGTTATAGCTGCCAACTAGTGGCAGAGGGTAACACGGCTGTTATATATGTATATGTGTTTCATATAGATTTTTGTAATAAAGTCAACAGAAGTTGTTTTAAACTGCAAACGAAGGTTAGGCAAATACGTATAGCATTAAGAAAAAGCACCAAAACAATTATTTTTATGGGTGCATACCTTATATGAAGCTGAAGTTTTCGTACCGAATAGTAACCTTGTCAAGAAGTGCATTAGAGACAATGGAAACATTTCAGATATTTATACCCCCATACCAAACACCAGTGTACAATGGACACAGGAGGGGATCTAACAGCTTCACTTCTGGACACGGTGTGGGGCACACGCGGTGGTGGGAAAGACCCTACGTCAAGGTGGAGGCGGTAAGGCCACAAGTGTTATGTTATTGTATTGCCTAATCTGATAGTATGGTGATAATATATATATATATTGTGTGTATGTTATGTTCTGCATTCATAGTGAACTATTATACTATATGAATACTATTGTTATTCTTGTCCAGGGAAATCTTACTAATTGGGGGATCCTGGGCAAGTGGAGGCGCTGCCAAGTAAATATCATGGCCCCGGCTCCCAGTTAGCGGAGGCTCAGATCTCGCTGAGCCAACAGGTACATACAGCATTAGTAGTATTTATATGTCCGTAGGAAAGAGGACTACATTTGGAGGCGCTGCTGAGATCTCGGACCTGGGGTGCCCTATTTTATTTTGTGTCAAACTGTTCATCCAAATTTTCCATCATGTCCGTGCCATCAAAGCAAGAGGTCCATGATTGGGCCTTAGCGCAGCAGGTATCCCCAAGGCACGCGGTTGCCGTGGCGGGAGTATCCACCAATTCCACGTGGATATTCACAGAGCGCAAGCAAGTACGGAACTGTCCGGGTCTGGCCACTGCCCGTTTGGTAGACTGGAAACCTGATGCCGACGGCTGGGGGGACTATCCTACTAATGGCCACCGAGCATGACATATGCTCAGAGACTGTCCCTCATGTATTAAATCTACCAGAGGCCCCACCAGAAGGCTACTCCCTTATATACACACAGAGCACTAGTGAAATTAACAGAACTGTGATCAAAATGGAGGCTCCCTCATCCAGTGAGTCACATCTAAAATGGCGTCTCCCACCAAGTCAGGAGAGCACATGTGCTGCTGACTGCCAGCCTGCACAGAAAAATGTTGCAAAAATCTGTCCGGGACTGGCGGGAAAACCAGAGCCCCGCCCCCGCAATATGAGTGGTTTAGCACAGAACCAGAACTATCCCTTGATAGAAGGTGCACTTCCTCTAGAGTCCACCAGGGGGAGGGAGCGCCTTGCGCAGCAATCAGCCACGTCTGTTCACCATAAGAGAGGTAATGGTTGCAGTAAATCACACCCTCAGTTGTATGGAGCGTGGCGAATAAGAGGAGTGAACGTAATCGTTCTTTTGTGTCCATGCTTATAAAAGGACTTGAATATACCTGCTGGGGTGGACTTTGATCCCTATCAGCTACCAACCGGTGTTTTGGTGGTACAAGTGGAAGGAAGAAGTGTCTCAAATGTCCATGTTCCAAATGTGATTTCCCAGGTTGTGAATTGATCTGGGAACATTACTGTTTTGGCTGCGGTGCAAAGTTCCTGGAGCCAGTGCTGCTGCGGACTTCTGAACCCGCCAAGACAGAAGTGATTGGCTTCATTACTGGGCCGGTCAATGCAGGTAATCAATCTACCTACCTCCCAGAAGTTTCGGAAGGCTCGTGCACTCTAACTGCGGTTCCAGAGTCGGTTCTAGAGCCGGAACCAGCAGAGAAAGGTGCGATTGGTCTCTCCACCGGGGTGATGGATGCTGTTAACCTCCCTACCGCAACCACAGAGGTTTCGGAGGCCCCGTGTGCACTAACCCTGGTTCTAGACTCTGCTCTAGAACCGCAAGATTTTCAAGCTACATTTATCAAAATGGACAGCTGCAACGCTGTGGCTGCACCGAGTCAGTGTGCTATACCAGATGATCCAGGGTGTCTGTGCACCCCGGTTCTAGACTCGGTTCCACACTCAGAACCGCAGATTCCAGAATCACAGGGTAAGGTGTCTCTACCCCCATCCTCTCTTAGTGATTCCAGCGACCAACAACTCATGGTGATGCGCCAGCCGGCGGAGCACTCCTGCAAAGACACAGAGCCAACTATCTCGGCGGATACAGAGCCTATTGTGGGTCTGTGTGCCCTAGATGAGGTGTATCAAGATGCTGCCGCGTACTCTGTGGTGGGCCCGTGGGCCCGAGGTGAGGTTGCTCATGATCTGGCGGTGAGCCTGTTGTGTATTGACGTTCCCCGACAGCAAGCGCTGGTGCGGCCGGAACTGCGGAAGATTCCCACGGCCGTGGCAACTCCCAGTGTGTCGGAGGAACAGCCAGAGATGAGACCGGAGGAAGAGGATCCCATCGCAAGCCAGCGGAGTGGTGAGATACCCTCTTACTCCCCACAGGCTCCGATGGAGGCGCCCGAAGAGAAGACCCTGACCAAGGCCCAAGCAGAGCCGAGGAGCATCGCTCGACATCCGACGCCGGACGTAGAAGTAGAAGAAGAGGAAGTTACGGTGTGGCACCCAGTTCAAAATGGCAGCTCATGTCAACCTGGGAGCCCATGCGCTTCAACTCAAATGGTCCCAGGACTGGGATCCAACGCTCCCGAGTTTCCAGAAAATGATCGCTACCCCAGGCGGTACAGGATCAATAGTGTGTACCGGCCATCTGCCAAGTGGAGGGACAATTCAACTCTACCCTGATGTCGAGTGCAGCCGAGGTGGTAACAGTCAGCATTCCTTATGACCTGCTGGACACCGTGAATCAATGCAGTGGTAAGGTATTAACCCTTTACCCCCTGCAGGATGTAACAGAGACTTCGAGTACAGAGAAATTGCAAATCGCTCGCATCCCAGTGGAAGCCTCCCAAGAACATAGGGACAAGGACTGTGTTGTGAATGCACCATTGAAATTGGCCTCCCTTAAGCGCAAAAAGGAGTGCCCAATTCACCATGTGGTGGACAGAGGAAAAGGTCAGGACCTCCTGGCCTACCGCATCCATGCCGCGGATGGCCGGGTAAGGGTCTGGCACAGAGACCCCTTACTATTCCTTCCACCAGGGGGAGGAGGTGGTTTGGAACTAGAGACTGTAGCACCCATTCATGATTTTCAAGAGACTCACAGGAGTCAAAGTGAAGAGCCCTCACTCGATCAGTTAGGGGTACCCCACTATGAGTCTCAGCTGGTCTCGTTCGTGCATGTGACCTGTTGTATATACTATGCAATGCATTTTTATTATATAACTCTCTGCTGTATGACACTGTCCCAAGCGAGGCCATTGGGGATTTCACCAGGGGGAGAATTTAGCAGGGTCCCCTCTGGCACTCCTCACCTGCGCAGAGTAGCGGATACCCGCGCACCATATCAGGCAGTTGCAGGGGCTCCCGGTGATATCAGTGCCAGGGCGCTGCCATTTTGCGTGCGTTCGCACATGCGCGGGAAGTCGTGCATGCGCAGTGTAGCCCCCGGAGTACCGGCGGCCATGTTGCGACTGGCGCAGGGTTCGCGCAGGCGCTGTGCGTATGAGGAGTCGCGGCGGTCATTACCTGTAGTGCAGGGCCCCCTAGATGTTGCGCATGTGTAGGAGAGTGGCGCGGCGGCCATTAGTCTAGCGCAGGCGCAAATAGAGAGAGGCAGGTGGCCATTAGAGAGGCGCCCATGCGGTCCTCATAGGGAAAAGCCCCAGAGTGGACTACAACTCCTAGCAGCCTCTGGGGACTGCCCTATGATCCCTGTCACATGCAGTCAGACAGCCACTAAGGCTTACAGATTCTCATGCTGCATATGGATACATTGTTGTGTGCAGACAGGAAGAGTTAGTTTGAGCTGGGAGAAGGGAGGGGGAGGAAGTGTGTAAGGAGCATGTGGCTTCTTACACTAGGCCAGGTTACCCCCAGGCCCCAGCTAGGCCCAACTCAACAGTAGATGTGTGGCTGCTGTGTAGGGAAGGCCCTAAGGTTGGGACTTTGCCCTTTTAGCAGTAGTTTAGTCAGTGAGACAGACGCTGCTGTGTTCTCTGACAAGGAGGGAGCAGTGTGACAAGTGTGTCTGGGATCAGACCTTCATCACTCAAGATAGAGACTATCTCTGTGGTGATATTATCTGGATTGGGAGAGGACGCCATTGCTGCGGATTCAGCGTTGGACGCAGACGGGTCCTTTTCTGTTGTTGCTGAACCCGGGCGCAGGAGCCCTGAGTAGGTATTTCTACAAGTGCACCAACTGTACCCTACATACCGGTTTCCTTACAGGCGCTGATCACGCCTAGTAGTGGGTTGTTGGACTATTGGGACACTTGGGTATAGGTGTAGGGGTATAGCCCAGTTAGGGGCAAGGTTATAGCTGCCAACTAGTGGCAGAGGGTAACACGGCTGTTATATATGTATATGTGTTTCATATAGATTTTTGTAATAAAGTCTACAGAAGTTGTTTTAAACTGCAAACGAAGGTTAGGCAAATACGTATAGCATTAAGAAAAAGCACCAAAACAATTATTTTTATGGGTGCATACCTTATATGAAGCTGAAGTTTTCGTACCGAATAGTAACCTTGTCAAGAAGTGCATTAGAGACAATGGAAACATTTCAGATATTTATACCCCCATACCAAACACCAGTGTACAATGGACACAGGAGGGGATCTAACAGCTTCACTTCTGGTTCTACAGGTGCAGCGACCATTATCCGACCACATCTCGATCTGGATTTTGGCAAATTCACCAAATACCATGAATGGTAGTCTGCGGCAGACTAATGGCACATCGGATTAACATAGCAGGGGTCCCTGCTGTTTGAATACTACCGGGGTCTACCTGTCTATAAGAGATGCGCAGTAAGAGAGAGGCTGAATCAGTCACTGAAGTCCCTGAAGAAGTACTTCGATGTACGAAACGCGTTGGATGTATTTAGTTTATGCCAATTTATTGTTTTTTATTATCCCCTGTATCTGCATCGTATTCAATACCATTTGGTTTTTTTTTGCTGATTGAAGCGGTTATTGCGCCGCTGTAGAGACTCTGAAGGACTTTCTTCTGCTCCTTCCTTATTGCCACGGGAACTGTGACGTCACCCCGCTACACCACGTGACGGAGCGACATCGTGGCACGCCGTGCAGGTGCATGCAATTGCGGAAGTGTCTGCTGAGCCTCTCCATCGGCTCTGAACTGCCCTGTCACTGCTGCAAACGGAGGATTGTAAGAAAAGAAAAGAAAAACCCCTGGAAGAGGCATACTACCGCCTGAGACTTTGTTTCAGTGAGTGCTTGAACCTGCAGTTGAGCCAGACTGCTGCTAAGGAACTCCCTTGAAAGCAGCTTCCAGCTGGACAAAGAGTGTATGAGGGATCCTGTGCCCCACAACCACCACAGAGGCTCCTGCAGAGAAAGCTGATTCCCCTGTCTACAATCCTGGAGTGGTAACAAGTGTTATATACACTAAATGCTTATGTATTCTTTATTTGATGTACGCAGATTTTATACCCCAATATTATTGTAATACATTTTTATTACTTGCTTCACTATTTGGCGTTGTGCGCTGTTTTCTTTTTGTTTCCACTCTACCTGCGCACCTCTAAAAGGCGACCACGGGGAGTTAATGAGGGGTTTATTTAATTTAATATTACAGTATTGTAGCAGGGGGTCTCCGGAGTTGAACCGCATTGATTTCAAGTCATTGCAGGAGATACCAGCACCCCATAACGGGGCCTGTATCTCCAGGAGTAGGGGGTCCCCGATTCTGAAATCAACTTTGTTCAGATGATGCATTTTTGAAGGTGCTGATCACTCATTTTCAATATTTACAGATGAGATATTTTTACTATTTATTTTTTAATTAATTTGGCTGTTCATTTTTTTTATATATGTTTTTTATATTATTATTGCTATCTTTTAGGGATAGGAAGGGTGAATTTATTATGCATCCGTGCTTTTCCCATATCCATTGGTATATTACCAAATAAATAGCTATCTATATACAGTTAGGTCCAGAAATAATTGGAAACTGACACAATTTTCATAATTTTGGCTCTATACACCACCACAGTGAATTTGAAATGAAACAACTGAGATGCAATAGAAGTGCAGACTTTCAGCTTTAATTCAAGGGTTGAACAAAAATATCGTATGAAACGTTTAGGAATTGCAACCATTTTCATACACAGTCCCCTTATTTCAGGGGCTCAAATGTAGTTGGACAAATTAACACAATCATAAATAAAATGTTCATTTTTAATACTTTGTTGAGAATCCTTTGCAGGCAATGACTGCTTAAAGTCTGGAACACATGGACATCACCAAACGCTGGGTTTTCTCCTTTGTGATGCTTTGCCAGGCCTTTACTGCAGCTGTTGTTTGTTCGTGGGTCTTTCTGCCTTAAGTTTTATCTTCAGCAAGTGAAATGCATGCTCGATCGGTTTGAGATCAGGTGATTGACTCGGCCATTGCAGAATATTCCAATTCTTTGCCTTTAAAAACTCCTGGGTTGCTTTCTCAGTGTGTTTTGTGTCTTTGTCCATCTGTAAAGTGAAGCGCCGTCCAATCAACTTCGCTGAATTTGGTTGAATCTGAGCAGACAATATATCCCTATACACTTCAGAATTCATCAAGCTGCTTTTGTCTTCTGTCACATCATCAATAAACACTAGTGACCCAGTGCCATTGTAAGCCATGCATGCCCATGCCATCACACTGCCTCCACCGTGTTTTACAGATTATGTGGTATGCTTCGGATCATGACCCGTTCCAAGCCTTCTCCATACTTTTTTCTTCCCATCATTCTGGTACAGGTTGATCTTAGTTTCATCTGTCCAAAGAATGCTGTTCCAGAACTGGGCTGGCTTTTTTAGATATTTTTTGGCAAAAACTAATCTGGTCTTTCTATTCTTGAGGCTTATGAATTGTTTGCATCTTGTGGTGAACCCTCTGTATTTGCTCTCATGAAGTCTTCTCTTTATAGTAGACTTGGATAATGATATGCCTACCTCCTGGAGAGTGTTCTTCACTTGGCTGGATGTTGTGAAGGGGTTTTTCTTTTCCATGGAAAGGATCCTTCGATCATCCACCACTGTTGTCTTCCATGGACGTCCAGGCCTTTTTGTGTTGCAGAGCTCACCAGTGCGTTCTTTTTTTTTTCTCAGAATGTACCCAACTGTTGATTTGGCCACTCCTAATGTTCCTGCTATCTCTCTGATGGATTATTTTTTTTGCAGCCTAAGGATGCCCTGTTTTACTTGCATTGAGAGCTCTCTTGACCGCATGTTGTGGGTTCACAGCAACAGCTTCCAAATGCCACACCTGGAATCAACTCCAGACCTTTTACCTGCTTAACTGATGATGAAATAACGAAGGAAAAGCCCACACCTGTCCATGAAACAGCTTTTGAGTCAATTGTCCAATTACTTTTGGTCCCTTGAAAAAGAGGGGGCTACATATTAAAGAGATGTAATTCCTAAACCCTTCCTCCAATTTGGATGTAAATACCCTCAAATTAAAGCTGATAGACTGCACTTTAAGACCATATTCATTATTTTGGTACACAGACGAAATAACAAAACTTGTATCAGTGTCCAATTATTTCCGGACCTAACTGTATATCTATCTATCTATCTATCTATCTATCTATCTATCTATCTATCTATCTATCTATCTATCTTAGGTAATATACCAATGGATATGAAAAAAGAAAGTACACCCTCTTTGAATTCTATGGTTTTATATATCAGGAAATAATAACAATCATCTGTTCCTTAGCAGGTCTTAAAATTAGGTAAATACACTGGCGACACACTTTATTCGAGCTCGGCTAGTCCCACGAATTCGGGAATACCCGGGTGTATTGAGGTTTGTGACTGTTTTCTGCCCGAGTGCATTGGGTTATTTTCCAGGCAGGGATTGAAGCATTTTATTCCCGCTGGCTGCAATACTGCACAGTATATATATATATACTGCATTACAATTCATGAATTTATGCCATCTGGTAGACACGCGAAGCATTGCAGCCTATTAAATCCTAATCATTATCATTTAACAGATCAGCCGCCTGTCAGCCAGGCATGAACCCAGGCTGGGAAGGCAAACGCAACGGGGCTTGTCAGAGGTGAGGAGCGGCGCATTCCAGGTATCTGCCAGGTACATACTGGGTATTTGCTCGAATAAAGTGTGTCGGTGCAGTACAACCTCAGATGAACAACAACACATGACATATTACACTGTGTCATGATTTATTTAACAAAAATAAAGCCAAAATGGAGAAGCTATGTGTGAAGCGAAGAAACTAGTGACTCTCCCTCTCCACCTCCCCTCCTTCCCCCCCTTATTTTTCCCTACCTCTAACATGGTCTTATGTGTTTTTGTAAGGAGGCTTAGCCGTGGCATTTACAAATGACAGAGCAGGTGGCCTGTTATGCCTTTTGAAAAAAACAAATAAAATCTGAAGTTGACAAAAAAAAAAAATGTAATTACAATACAATACATGAATCGATCCGACATCATGTCTAGCAAATATACAAATAAGTTTATACAAAACTTGACTGTGTGGAGAGGGGGGAGGACAAGGACAGGGTAAACTCCACTCCAGAACTGACTATCTCCTATTTATATGACTACCTCTGTTACGTACTCTTACCAATCTCACCGTATGGACCCAGACCGGCCAGTCTGGAGCCGTTACTACTAATGCAAGTGTGAACCATACTACCACATCTGGTCGTCCACCAAACGAGAACGCACCTATAACTATCACTGCAAAATTGTAGTCACACTCACCCCTGGACTATCCAAATGAGCTAGCCATGGAAGCCAGACGTTTTGGAATTTGGTACATGTATCATTTACCAGGCTTGTAAGCTTCTCCATTTGACAGACGAACCAAATTTTGTTTCTAATTTTTGAGATTAATGGAGAATCCTTTTGTTTCCATAATGCTGCGATCTCGCACCTCGTTGCTGTTGCCAAGTGTGCAACCAGTTTGTTTTCTTCTCTGGACAGCTGTTGTGCTGGCCTGTTTAACAGGAACAGCCAGGGGTTAAACGGGATCTCGAGGTCTAAAATTCTCTGTGGCCAACTGTGAATTTTCTTTCAGAGGGGTCGAATCTGAGGGCAAGACCACAGCATGTGTAACAAGTCCGCTTGTTCTCCACATTGTTTGGGGCACAATGGGGAGTATCCTGCAACAAATTTTGACAATTTACGCTGGGTTAGGTACCATTCCATCAAAACTTTATATGCATTCTCCTTCAGTGACATGCAAATTGAGCGTTTTGCTGCAACCTCAAATATCTAATCCCACTCTTCCTTTTCCAAAGTTTCCCCCATTGGTAGTGAATTGCAATGTTTGCGTAAAATCTGGGACAGAACAGATCACCTCCTTATTTTACTGCGATATCTGGCATAATTGAGCCGCTCTGTAATATGATAACAAACAAGGTAACGCTAATACTCCTGCCGGTGTTGGTCTTTTGAGTATCCTTCATCTAATTCTTGGTTTCTTAAAGTTCCAAATACATTTGGTGATTAGGGCTTGTAGAGAGAGGATATCCTTTAACCATATTGTTATTGGCAAATTCTGGAACAGATAGAGTATATGGGGGAGGAGATTCATTTTGATGCAATGTATCTTGCCTATCCAGGAGATATTATAAGCAGACCAAATTCTGATATCTTCTTTTAACATTAGAATCAGTTTAGGGTAATTTGCCTGATACAGTGATTTGTAGTTTCTCGTGAGAGATACTCCCAGGTTTTTATTCGCACGCGGTTGCCAGTTAAAGTTGAAATTAATTGCTATCAATTTCTCCTGTTTCCTTGGAAGGTTAATGTTTAGTGCCTCTGATTTAGCGTTATTTATCGTAAAACATGAAATTTTGTTGAAGGAACCCAGGAGTTTAAATAGGTTGTGTAAGGAGGTAAGAAGCCTCGACAGGGTCAAGAAAATGTCCTCCGCATACAGAGCAACTTTATGTGTCTGATTATTAGTTTGGATCACCATAATATCTGGGTTTTTACGTATTTGGTTAGCTAAAGGTTCTATACACATGGCAAAAAGTAAGGGGGGAAAGAGGGCAACCCTGCCTGGTGCCAATTTTGATCTTAAATAGGTCAGATGGGAATCCTTGGTGAGTTACCCTAGCAACTGGATTGGAATATAATGCAGCAATGGCACTTAAAATGTTATTCCCAAACCCAAACGCTTCTAGCGTGGCTTTAAGATATGGCCAATCTATTCTATCACACGCTTTTTCTGCATCCAGGCTTAATACCACGACCAGGATATTTTTTGTGTTTACCAATTCAATCAGATCAACTCTACACCTTATATTATCGGCCGCCTGTATGCCTGAAATAAAACCTACCTGATATGGATGTTCTATTAGCTAACATTTTAGAGTAAATTTTAATATTCAAATTTATTATGGGAAATTGGTCGGTAACTCTTACAGTTAGTCTGGGTCCTTCCCTTTTTTAAATATCAGGGAGATAGAAGATTGGAGCATCTGTTCCGGGAAAGGGGCCCCATCTAGGATTGCATTATACATCCTGAGCAAATGAGGGGCTAATAAATCAACACATTTTTTATAATACAATTCTGAAAATCCATCTGGGCCAGGGGCCTTGGAGGGCATTAGTTTTTTAATTACTTGAGTTACTTCTTCTAGCGTGAACTCTCTTGCTAGGGACTCCTCCTCCGCACCCAGCACAGACAACCCGGCCTCTGCTAAGAAGGTCTCTAGAGCCAGTTTTGTAATAGCGTTATGAGTGACCTTCTCCCCATCGTATAGCTGTTCATAATAGCTTTCAAATTCTTCTACTATCCATTTAGGGTTGGCATTAAACCCTCTGAACTTACGATGGATAGATTGGATGTTATAATTTCCCTGTCTTTTCCTTAGTTTTGAGGCCAGCAGGATATCTGGCTTATTTGTCTTGTCATAACATTTTCTCTTTGACCAACTCTCTGCATTCTCCACTTGGGAGGTTAGGAGCAAGTTTAGCTCAATTCTAGTATCCTTCAGTTTCCTTAGTGTTTCCGCCTTATGCTTACTTTTATGTTCCCCTGACAAGTTTGCCAGTTTTGCCTGTAATTCCATAATTTTTTTCTTTTCTTTTTTCCTACCCGCTGCTATGCTAATGAGTGAACCTCTAAGGGTTGCCTTATGTGCTTCCCACAGTGTTGTATGCAAGCTCACACTTCTTTTGTTAATGTAGCCCTCTTTCCCTCTAATGTGAAGGGTCTACTAGTGCTGGCGGTACCTGTCGGCTCACAGGAATCTGAGCCTCCACTACTGGGAGACTGGGGTAACGAATATACTGAGTGGCAGTGCCTCCACCTGCACAGGATCCCAATTGGATGGTATAACCCCGAGCAGGAACTATTAATAACAGTCCAGAGGTTATTAGAATAACAATAATAACATTTACTGTGAGCAATAACCATAAACTACATATAGGCAAAAGGAAGACAAATGGTTACAGCTAAACCTCGCCGCACAGGGCATTGTCCCACCACCGTGTATCCCCACACCATGTCCACAGTACCAGAGGTGTTCCTTGGTCAATTCACACAATAAGTGTCCCCAAAAGATGCCCACCCCTCTAGGCGTGATCAGCGCCTTTTTATACCTATGTTGGTGCACGTTTGGCGAACGGTACCTGCCGGGTGTGTCCACACCCGTGTGCTCTAACAACGAGAAGCAGGGGATCTGCCAATCCAACGATATCCTCTGCTGGATGAGATGTCTCCATCTGGAGTGATTTCCACAATGATGCTCGCTCACTCTCTGTCAGTCTGGTCCCAGACTCCTGCAATCGTTCAAATGAAACCCCTGTGGCCCTAAGCTGGCTAACCACTAATAGGGGTAGGATCCCTAACTCAAGGGCCTTCCCTACAGCAGCCACAAGCTTAGGATGAGTTGGGGCCTATCTGAGGCCTAGGGGATGACTGGCCTATTGCAGAGGGTCACAGACACCTGCACCTGTACAACCTCCCCTAGCTGCGTCCCTACTCCAACTGCCAGCAAAGCCTCAGAGAGCCAACTGCCTCACAGAAGAATCCTGTCACCTCATTGGCCAGGCCTGGCCACCTGATCCTCAGCTCTGTGGCCTTCTGGGGGCTGTAGTCCCCACGGAATGCTCTTAACATTGGCGCCGCCTGCTCTAACCAAAATGGCCACCTTTCTGCTCCCTGCGCATGCACGAGTTGTGTAATGGCCGCCACACCAGGGGAAGATAATGCGCATGCGTGCGCAAAGGCAAGATGGCGGCGCCTTGATCCTATGCTCCCGTCAGCCCCCCACAACAACCCCCCCTCTCCCGAGCTGCAGCGGAGATAAGGGGCCAGTCGGGGAACCCAGGCCACATTAACATTGAAGAAATAATCGATTAACAAAATAACAATATACTGTAAACAAAAAAAAATAACGAGAGAGAATGAATGAATTGAGGACTTGTGGGGGTGCTTTAGATTTTAGGGGTGTAGAAGTTGTTGGGAAAGAGGTGCGGAGAGATGAAGAAATGTGGATAAGAGGGAAGTGTTAGAACATTTTACAACGGAGTGAGTAAACAGCAAACAGAAAAATCACAAGAGGGTATAATGATATGCAGAGAGAGAGGTAGGAGAGAGTTCCCAGGTATTGGAGAATAAGAAGTTGAAAAAGGTGCTATGGCCCCAGTCACTGTGTGCACGCGCACGTTGGAGTGCCTGGTAGCACGTGCACAAGTTTAAGCCGCGATCTGTAGTCCTAGGATCGCGCGTCCAAAACAGCAGGCAAGATTTTTGGTGGGGACGCAGCCATTATGTCACTTGGCTGGTTCGCCCCATTGGCAGAACCGCTGACGTGATGTGGCCAATGCACGGCCACTGCACCAAAAGACAAAATCTTGTCTTTTGGCAAAGGCGGTCGCACATCGTGCTTTGTGCACGCGCGCGCACACATGCCGACTGGGGCCTGCCCCACAGAGAGCTGTAGTTGGTGTGTGACGTGTACGCCATCGTAGGCGCAGTCGTTGCCACCGGGGATGAAGCCTAAATCATGCCTGGCAGTGTAGCACTGAAGATTAAGCAGCAGCTAAGTCTATAGATGTATACAAATTGTCAGAGCATTTAGAAAGTCAAGTTTTCACAGTTGCAGGGTTGTTGTTGAAATACACAGTCCAGTTCTTCTTGTAGTCTTCACCTCCACTTCAACTAAAATATTAACTCCACAGACACTTATACACTATACTGCATACCAGGACATCAGGAAGAACCTGACAGGGCCAGAGGGTAACAGGGGGCAGAGGGAGAAGAGGGTCACAGGGGGCAGAGGGTCACAGGAGGCAGAGAGGGCAGAAGGTCACAGGAAGCAGAGGGAGAAAGGGGTCACAGGAGGCAAAGGGGGAAGATGGTCACGGGGCAGAGGGGTAAAAGAGTCACAGGAGGCAGAGGGGGCAGATGGTCACAGGAGGCAGGTAGTCACAGGGGACAAGGGGCAGATGGTCACAGGGAGCAGAAGGTCACAGAAAACACACACACCAACAGAACAGAACGAATGCACACACACACACCAACAGGACAGAACTAATGTGGGCACACACACCACACACACCACACACACACACATACACACACACACACACACACACACACACCACAGGACAGAAACAATGCACACACACACCCACATGACAGAACCAATGCACACACACACACCTAAAGGACAGAACCAATGCATATGCAGACACACACACACACACAATAGGGCAGAACAAATGTATATACACACACGACAAGACAGAAAAAATATATACACCGCCTAGCCTCTCTCTGGTCCATGCTACTTCCTCCTTTGCTTGGCCACACCCTGCAGACTCCTGACACTTCCTTCTGGTTGGCTGCTGCTGGGTAATGCAGCCAATCCGGATGAAAGAAGCTATCCAGCCCCATAGCAACTGTCCTGCTCTGTTTCTCTCTCTCTCTGCTCTAGGACAGGGGTGTGCAAACTGGGGAGCCCTAGATTTTCCGGGGGGGCACGGCAGTTATAGAGGTCCCGCGCTCGCCCCTCAGGCATTTAAATTAAATGCCGGGGCACCACGCGAGACCTGTATAACACACTTCCCTTCCAGCAATGCATCTTCACACTAACCCGCCATCAAATTACACCGCAGGGTCATGTGCCATCAAGTTACCATGGCCAGGTAACGTCCCATGACCCCGCGCATCATTTGACACCGGAGACGAGCAGGGGGGGGGGGGCGCGAGGTGCCGAGGAGAGCAGGCAGGGTTGCACACAGGGAAAAGTTTGCGCACCCCTGCTCTAGGAGATCGGGGAAGTCCCGTGCCATGCTTTTGATCCTCTCTTGGAACCCCAGAGTATTGCTGAACCCCGGTTTTGAATCACTGCTCTAGTCATTTTCAATGTTCTTTCTTCAGTCACCGAATATGGCCTCTGCTACAACTTCCAGTCTTCTTTGAGAGCCATGACCTTTTATAGAGACTAGGGTTGTAGCAGAAGACTTGTAATTGCAACACATGGTACAGCATCTGATCAGATTGTTTGCTGAAACATGTGATTGCCACCTATTAGTTATGGCATCACAGATTTTGCCAACCAAAGCAGGCTATCTTAGCAATAATTCTCCAGGGTTGGGGGACTGCAATATGGCACTGAGAAAAGAGAAGAAATGGACATAGAATAGCACAATATGTATCTTCTATAATTGGATTTGGAATCCAGTGTGGCACGCACATTATCCAAAACAAAAACAGCATATCCCAAACAGTGGCAGTTTCATTCTGTGTGGTCTGGTCAGTGGGTTTAGTTTGAGGGAATACAGAAAAGACGCAATAGTAAAGGTGGTATAAAAAAAATATTTATATCAAAATAACTATAATAAATAGAATGTGCACTTACAAAGTGGATATTTTTTAAAGCTTCAAAACATTGCAATCTGTAAGAAAGGGATCTCCAAAACAGTTAGCAAGATGCAGCCTCACCACCTCTGGGCCCTCGTTACCTTTTTGTATCTGTTTGTGCATATTTGTATGTACCTTAACTGTTTATGTAATGATCACATCTCTGTACCCCCACTATACCACACTGTGAAATATGTTGGTGCTTTACAAATAAATGATAATAATAAGTTAATACATTGTTAAAGTGTCAGCTTCTCACTTACATACACACCAACAATTGTTTTTTAGATGTAGAGTATGAGACACAGTGCCCTACTCTGACCTTTGTATAAAAAAAAAATCCTCCCTGTTTCAGAATTCACTGTTTACCCTGAGAAACTCAGGGCAAAAGATATTTGCATATAAATGAACAATGCAGTAGCCAAAATATAGATTTATCTACCTACAGAAACTCTGGAATTGCAATTGCCTTTCAAACAAATTATTGCTGAGGGTGAAAATTTTAACCTCAATTTTAGCACTTATATGGGAATAACATTGAAGAGAAAAACATCAGATAAAAGGACAGAAACAGAGTTTACACTCAATCACTAAAGGATGACAGCTTAATGGGCACTTTTGCTAACACAAACAAACATTAACAGGAAAGAAAAGGGCTGATTGCAACAATACATTCTGTGTCTTATAGTTTCCCATAATATAGGAAGAGGAACTTATATCTCCAAACAAAGATTAATAGGTGTTCTACAGGAAAACAAATGTCTACATAAATAAAATGATCCAAGTTTCTTTTAAAATAGAAATGTGAGTATCCTGAAGGATGGTCTCTTGTATCCTATAAGTGTCCATGGGAAAAATTAAAGCATAGCCCATATCTGAAAAGTTTATTACGCAATTTAAAAACCGCATGAAACCCCATAAAAAAAAAAGAATAGGGGCTATTCATTAAACTGTGATAATATTGATCAGAGAAATATTGCACAAAAAAATCCACTGATTCCTGTGGTAGTTTCCATGTGACCATGCCTTAATCTGCATGGTTGCAGTTTAAGGAATTACGTCCTATTTATCATGCTCCGAAAAAGAGTGCATTTAAACACTTAACACTAATATATTTAAAAATTCCCTTGAAACTGGGTCATATACAAGATTGTCTTATATTTTACACAGATCATTAGTCATACAGTTGACAAAATCTGAGACTTGTATAAAAAAATAATATTGGCACTAACAAAGGGGGGGGGGGGGAATGATCTAGCCACATTTCATACGTTCCATCCCAATTGTGTGTTAAGTATCTTTACCATAACTCCTCTTATAGCAAATCTACAAATCGCAAGCTGATGCTAAAGCAGTCAAAACCAACACAAAGGTTCACTAAAAACTGCAAACACTGACCCCCGATTAGTTAGTCTGGGTCAGTGATTCCCAACCAGGGGCTTCTTCAAGCAGTCTCAGGGGTTCCTCCTATGGACCACATTTTTTGGTATGTATTTTGTAGGGTGGATTGAGTGAGAGTGGGGTAATTGACGGAAGGTAGGGGTGAGTGAGAGAAGAGAGGGGGGCGGGAGGGAGTGAGTGAGAGAAGAGAGGGGGGCAGGAGGGAGGGAGTGAGTGAGGAAAAGAGGGAGTAAGAGTGAGACGCAAGGGATAAATACATGCAAGGCGGGAGGGGGGAGAGTTAGTGAGACGGATGGGAGAGAAATATATGGATAGATTGTGGGAAATAGAGGTGGCTCGTGAAGTGTGAAATGTTGTGACTGACCCCTGTCGAACCTAATATGTGTCAGCCACATAGGAGTTCCCCAAGATTTTTCTAAATACTTCAAGTGTTCCTCCAAACAAAAAAGGTTGGGAATCACTGATCTGGGTCAAAGAGGGTGATGTATTAATGTCTCCGGCTGAAAAAACAGCGCAAAAAAGCTGCACAATACTTATCATAGCAAAAAATACCTTTCTTTGATAAATCTGATTAGCTATAGTTAGCTAATAATGAATAGAGTCTGACTATTGATGGCTCAGATGATATCTCTTAATACAATCAAAGGTCAATAATAGTTCAAATAAATAAGCAAAAAAAAGTCAATAAGAAAGGGAAACATCAACACTGATGTTCAAAAATAATGAAATATATTAAATAGAAGTATTACATTGTAGAAAAGATCCCAGGTAACAGTACTGTATAGATCATACAAGATACTGTATATAGAATTTGAACAGCAAAAAAATACAACTATAGTAATATAAATATGATACAAAAACCTTACCATCAAAATACATATATATAGCAGACTGACACCCTAGTGCACAAGACTCAACGTTTTGGGCTTGAACAAGTGCCCATAATCAAGAGTCTGAAGTGGTGGAGGAAAAAGGAGAGTACAGTATATGTACTCATAAAACACCTCACGTGTTAGTGTTGACAGTAGGCAGCCACCATTATGTGCATCAAGCATCATGATGTGTCCTGACCTGTATGATTGAATTACAATTTGATTTCAAGGGCTGTTTATATTAAGTGTGGAGTTTAGAACCAGAAGGGAAGTGCTGTGCTGTGTATACTCAGTGCAGGGGAGCTCAATATTTTTCCCCTGTGCCCCCCTGCCAGCTTTTCCCCTCTCCGTACCCCTCCCCCCCTTACCTTGGCTCTGGCTTTCTGGGTGTCACATGACCCCACAAGGGCATTTGATGCTGTGTTGCCATGGCGACACGCCTCCAGAAGCTGCCTGAGCCAATGTAAGTGAAGTTTACAGAAGCCTTAGCCGCTTTCCCAGTATTTCATTTATGTTCCTTCGGGCAGCGCGTGGAGCCTCTGTAAACCCTGCACCCTGAAAATATCATCCAACCCCAGTTTGCGCACCCCTGTGTAACAAGTGTATACTAGCAGGGTGGCTGAACTTGGGGAGTTTACAGTAGGTCCATTTAGTTTGAATTGTTTGTGAGTTGAAAGTCTGTAACTAAAACATTTTTTCTCCTGCCTGATTTAGCCTACAGTGGGTGTGGCTAGTTGATTGCTAACCTAACACACCTTTAAAGTGCTCTTTGTATTAAGTGTAGCATTAGAACCAGAAATATATTGTAGGCCGAAAAACTGATTGGCCACAGGTGTGTGACCAACCAGAAAAAGTGGCCTCCAATAAAAATATTAAAAGAAACCGGTAGTCAAGTGCACCTGTAAATAATAACAAAACTGCACTAAATGGGGAGGTTGAGTTTAAAAGAAAATCCATTGGGGGATAAAGAGCAGAGCACCCCGCTTAAGGCCCACTGGAAGGTAAATGCAGGTGCCTGCCCAGTGGCCTGGGGAACTCTGCTCAGATACAGGAGCACACCAGCCCCGAGCCTGGCAGGTAAGGATACCTCCCCAGCCAAATGCTGATTCCTGGACATTTATAGCCAGCGTGGCTAATGCCAGGAGCAGGTTGGTGAGTAGGTCCCAACCAAAAGTTGGATCCAAGGAATCAAGTAAGATACTCTGATACAGCCAAGCACATTGCTCCGGGCAAACTCTGACCCTGAAAACGGTCTTGCGACTTACCGCCAGGATTACTGCTGCAGCATGATCCAGACAAGGTAAACGGGCCACAAAGGGGTTAATGCACACCTGCAACATACAGTGGGTCCCTAGTATAAGGAGGGATGCCCAGGTACATGCCAAGGTACCCTGAATCTTGTATAGTAGTATAGGGGTTCAGGGGATGCTCCAGTTATATGATAGAGCTGTGAGTGGTTTTTGCGTGTAAAAAGTTTAAAGTAATTTCTAGAGTGTGGCAAGGATGAGGCTAGTGAGTGTAGGCAGTATATCCCCTTACTCCATCCCTGACACCAAAACGGAGACTTACAAATTTTTATCACACAAGATACAGTATATTTTATTAAAGAGTTATGTTTAATTAATATATGTACCAATAACCTGTGAATGAACTGTGGGATATCCGAGTCCTGGATTCCAAGAGACCAGATGGCTACCAAGCTTGGTGCCTATTGGTCTATGCAGAGTCCAGACTTGAAAGCTTCAGGGATGCCAAGGTGTTAGAACAGGCGGGGTACTGCAGTTATACTTGAGTACCTCCGTCCTGGGCTTACACAGGGCAATCCGGCCACCATTTGCCCAAACCCAGACTCTGTGGAGCCTGGACAGCGGGTGGGCTCAATATGCTAAGAGGCAGAGGTGCCAGGTTGGCGCATGCCCCTTTGCAGAATGAGAAAAGGTGCCCACCCGGCTTTACAATACCGGCAAATCAGTGATTGGCTGGCAGGAGAATTTCCACGCTCTGATAGGCTCTGATAGGCAGATAGGCAGTAGAGGTTTGTGAATGAGACGCTGAAACTCAGTCTCTTTTAGTCAAGATTGTGGATTTATCAGAGTTGGGCACTCTGAGCAATTACTGCCTAATATAACATATTACAGGCATGAGTGCAAATTGAGAGGGACTCTTTTTTGTGACCCCTAGATGGGATTCACACACATATATATATATATATATATATATATATATATATATATATATATATTTATATATATGTTCCAATTCCCTCATACACCACCTTTAATTGTATATACTTACCATCGTATTGGGTTGAGCACAAGGCTCTTTCTTGTCAGTCCAAGAAGGTAATTGAGGCATAAGGGGTTAATGTATCCCTGCAACATACACAGGGTCCCTAGTATAAGGGGGGTGCCAGTTATATGCCCAGGTCACCCTGTATCCAGTATATGGGTTCAAGGGGACACTCCAGCTAAGTTTATAAAGCTTAGAGGTCTTTGGTAAAATAATAAAGTCAGGTTTTGCAGAGTGTTAGGGATAATGCTAGTGAGTATAAAGTAAAGGTTCTCATTTCTATCCCCAGCCCTAAAAAGCACTTAGTTATTCTATCCAAGTAAAAAAACATTTGTGCGCAACTTTTACTTAACTGTTTACTTGTTATTGTTAATATGGAAAAAAACATTACAATGCAATCTGTTTATTTTAATATTTTCAACAAAAGACAAAGCTACCCAATGCTACATCCAATGTGACAAAAGGCCTGGAGGGGGTTAAATATGGGCCGGTGGGGCTTAAATATGGGCTGGGGGGGTTAAATATGGGCCTGGGGGCTATATATACACACATATATGCAGTGCTGTAACTCTTGCGCTGCCCACGAGCAAGACAGGACCCCGGTACTGAGGTGGGGAAGTACAGAACCACGCACCCACAGCAGCGGAAGCGTGCCTGGCAGGCGGATTGTTTATGTAGCCGGGTCTGGGTTGGAGAGAGAGGGTTAGTCCTGATACTTGCCAAGGTCTTGGGATGCAGAGGTCAGAATTGTCAAAGTCCGTTAAACCGTGGTCTGGGTTTTGGACGGGTCAGAATTGTAGAAGTACGTACAGCTGTGGTCTGGGTTGGAGAGGTACGCAGAGTCAAGGGTAAGCCAGGGTCAATATCCAGAGGGGTTCAGAAGTCAAGCCAGGTCGGTACACATAGAATCCAAACTGCAAGAAAGACAAGACAGGAGCAAGGCACAACAAACACAGGAGCTCAGGGCTACAACAATTTATGCTCAGCAAAGCAGGAGTGAATGAGCAAGGCATATATAGCAGCAGACGGGATCCAATGAGGCAGGGGGCGGAACGGAGGTGCGGCCTCTGCGGAGGCAGAGATAGGCTGCAGGAGACAAGTGAGCAATAACAATACTTGCCACGCAGCTGGCGAGTGGTGCACGGCATCACATGTGCACACCGCGTGCAAGAGAAGCGCTGCATGTCCGAGGGAGCGGAGCTAAGCTCCATGGCAATGGAAGAGCTGTGCGTGCGCTCTGTAAGCAGAGCGGGTGTTCGCGCTGGTGCCAGAGTGGAGGTAAGGAGGGAACACGTCGCAAAGGACATGTTCCCCAATTCCTTATGTGCTTGACATATCACCCAAATATCTACTCACCGAACCAAAAAATCTACTCACCACCTAGCCCCACTTTAAAAAAAATTGAATAAATTGAATTGTGGGTGTGGGTGTTTGACTGGATGGCTGGGTAACTGCGTGACTGACTGACTGGGTGGGTGACTGATTGACTGACTGACTGACTGACTGACTGGGTTGGTGAGTGGGTGACTTGGTGGGTGATTGGGCGGGTGGGTGACTGGGTGGTCACAAATAGAAAGTCATATTAATCTTCTCCTGATCATGTTCCAACTTTCTATTGTCCTCTTGGAGCTAGCATGATCCCATAGCCATTTCGTGCCCACACAAATCTAGACAAACCTTCTTGTGAATAAGAAACCGAGGGGCGTCTAAATTAACTCTGAGTAAAAAAAATAAAATAGACTATAATTCTGTGCAGGAGGGAATGCTGCTTTAAGGACTTACGTGATTCCTTTACGGAGACAAAGTTCTTTTGACTCCATACAGCATGACTTTTCAATATTTTAACATTGCTTTGATCCCTAAATGGCACATCCCATGATGCCATCTTTAGGATAGTGATCCTTGAATATATATTGACTGGTACTGTATATGTTATTGAGTACCATCTTTTTATTTGAACTTCAAATTTTTTCATCGAAAACATGATTTATTTTATAAGAACTCCATCCATTTAATAACATTCATCTGATATGAACCTTGGAAAATCATATCTACAGTAAATAGCTGTCACTGTGTTTAAAAGGATGCATTCTCTTTAGCAAAGGATGGTAGCATTACTTTTTTGTGATAAAAATATAAAAATAACGCATATATTACTTTTTTGTGTCCACTTTATCACTGTTCAGAAACCCCATTTATAGACAATTTTCTTGTCTCTATATATTTATTGCAGTCCCAAAAACAGCATTCATGAAAAAGTATTGTTAAGATCAATAAGTATGTACAAAACAATATTAAACAAAACGCTACACCGGAAGCATGACAGTGTTAATAGTAACTAGAGATCATATATAACACAAAATATTTTTCTTTGCTCAAAGGATCATTATTTTAAGGAATGCTTCACTACACAAGGCAGTTGGGGGCAAAATACCCATATAATTCAAGAAACACTTTGAAATGATAAAGTTTGGGTCAGGGATAAAAGGCCTTTAGCCAATCTACACAATGTGTTAGTTTAGAAGTAACCAAAAGCCTATAACGTAAACTCGTACCCATAGGACATATATCCAGTGACCATGCAGACAGTTAGACAGAAAGGTCATTATAGCACAGATCTGTCTTCTTCCAGGTTATGCTTTCAATCAATTTAAGAATGTATTATGTTGCAGGAAAAGCATTTATACTGTTTCTGAATTGTGGGGGTTTTCTGGGAAAATACAAGTGGGAAAGCAAGTCATTCTGCTCTGCCGGTCAGAAAAGGTCACACATTAAAGGGAGTTCAAGCATGAATGTGGACATTTCGGCAGTTCTTACCTTAAGTGGTCCCAGTACACAGAGCAAGAAGGAATTATATCTACACCAATGCTAAATGTTCTACCTTTTCATGACACTCTCCTCGCCTCCTTTCTTTATAACTTGGTCTACAGCTAAATTGTAGTCGGTAAAGTTATTGGTTCAAATTAGCAGGAGCAAATTGACCCATGGTCTAATTTTGTTCAACTGTGAATCAGGAAAGCAGTGTATTCAAAATGTCATGCTGGACATATACATATCCCTATGAACTTCCCTTCACCCCAAAACGTCTTGTAAAGCTTAAATGAATGTATCTTGTATCTAGTTGATATATTACCGAGAGAAATCTAGAACCAAATACTAAATATATATATATATATATATTTTAAAACAGCAAAATATAACGGTCAAAAATCAATATTACAATTGTAATATTTAGCGGTCAAGTAATAAAAATTCAAAAACATTTGGCTTTGTAGTATTATTATTACTATAATTATTATCATCATTTTTTGGAACTTGATAGTGTTTATGAAGTCTCTGAATTTTTTACTAAAATGATTAACATTTATTTGTGTAAAAAAATTTAGTAATCTGTGGTACCCTTTATATATGGATTAGCCCGAAACATATTTTAAAGCAAGATTTTCAGCACAATCGGGCAGATCATCAGAAAGCCCCCATTTTAGTGCAAATAATGCAATATTCCCAAAATAGATAATGGACCTTAATTTCCTCCTTATTAATTGGTATCTTCAATGCTAATGGTATGCAAAAGTAAGGTCCATTAGCAAAATTACCAAAGTAACATTACCTGGATTGATGAGGATTACCATAGCCTAAGAAAATACACTGCATTAAGACAGAACGTGATTAGAGAATGTTTGTTAGTGATGCATTACGTATTAGCGTGACCTTAATACCACGCCCATGAGTATGTTACAATTTTAAACAAAAACACTTTCCTAAGAGCAAACCTCAGCATTTCTGACTGCCAAACAGTAGGGATGGCTGCTCTGGCTTCTACCTCCGCTGCTGGGGATACTACTAGTGCTGCTTGGGCAGGTAGAGTCCGTTGTCAAAAATGTAATGACAAGGAGCTGGAGATCCTCATCAAAGGTGTGGTGAATAACCACTCCAAATTATTGGGGACTATGTGCCAGAAGACTACTACTGCAGAAAAGCAGCGTATTTGGGTTCACATTCTGCAAGGGATTAGTTGTCTGCACAATACTGTTCGTACCATTGAAATGCTTAAAAAACTATGGGTGGACAGGAAGGCCAAAGTTAAAAAGAAATTGGGAAATCATGCTGCTGTGACCAAGATGACAGGAGGAGGCCGACATAAGCCCCCGCACCTAACCCGAATGGAGGAACGGCTAGTTCAGTAATCTCCCGCTCCCAGCTAATGGGACTACCTAGCCGTGTGGACTCAGGGGATCATGGAAGACCTGGTAAGTGACAATTTATAATACACTATTAATCTCATGCATACATGTCACTTAAGACACATCCTTGAACATCCAAACAAACATTACCATCTTATTTTCACTGCACTAACACAAACAGGTGAGGAGTTCTTAGCTCAATAACTTATGTGACATACTGTACTAACATGTGTGCCCTCATAAGATCTGTCTTTCTCAAATCATGGTCCTGGATTAATGCATTTCAGACTTATTATGTTATCCTTAGCAATCATGTTTGAAATAATCACTTTTAAAGTATTTTATGTCAATAATTGGCTAGAACATCCTTAAAAATTAGATGTCACTCTAAATGATATAGAAACACAAAAATGCTTATAAATTATAGCGTGCCTCAGCTGTCATTCATGTACATGAGAGTAAAGGCCTTCTAAAGTTTAGCAACAGTTTGTAGATCAGGCCCTGTATACAGATATATAAAGATTTACTGCCAGCATGGGAGCGAGGAGGTGAGGCATAACACCCGCACGACCACTTTGTTGTCCACACCTCGTCCGCGAATGAGCCACACCTCGTCTGCGGCTCGGCTATGGTCAGCCGGAATAATTATTGGTGAGGTTATTTATGTTATTGCAGTTCATTACATGGCCAGTAGGTGGCACACACTGAATATCTTTGCCTGTGACACTCGGTAGCCATAAGGGAGACACAAGTACTGTACGTATCTTTGCCCATGGATGCTACAGTAGGAACCGCACAGCTGTCTCAATACAAGATACAGTGCAGAAAAGTCTCACTTTAAACACTACCTTTCTTTGTTTAATGACCTTGTACTTCTCTACTGTAGCAGTATCACAGTTTACTCAAATAACTATGCATTAATCACATTTTTCTCAGTCCGTTTATACATGGCATGGAGCATGGCACTAAGTAAACCGGGGAGCAGTTATGCATATATGATATATTCTGCCTTCAACTAATAAGAGACAAATAAGTACAAATAAGAGAGTAACTGTATCTGAGATCTATCACTAATGCTCCAAATTACCCATTATACGGGGTAAAAAAGACTGGAAGAATTATATTCGACACAACTCAAGCATTAATGATTGCAGTATTAGAATAGCATGCCCCAGCAAGAGGGGCGGGTACTGAGCACAATACACATCATGGATGGGTATGTTCGATTATGACAACTTTTGAAGAAGAAAGGGATTGAATAGACTTTTTAAACCAATCACTCTAATCTGCTCTCACCCGAGTACTTGCCTCCACTGAGTACCTGCCTCTACCTGAGTACCTGCTCCCATCCAATTACTTGCCCCAATTCCATTACCAGTATGGACCAACCAACTCAGAAAACGAGAAGAACCTACATCCCAACAACATGAGCAGGTCGAACAACTACGGCTTGAACACCCTTTTCAGCAACTTCTACAACAGGTTGCTGCCACCCTATCCTCTGCCCGTAGATAATCAAGGTAAATGTATAGTAAGTTTACATGCAGTAGAACAGGAGAACTGTCATTCCCAAATGACCCACTTATGCATTCCATTAGAACATTCATGCTCCAACATTCACAGACAAGCATATGCATTCCATTAGAAAATGCATGCTCCGACATTCAAAGACCTGCATATGCATTTCATTAAACAGGCATGTGGCTACATTCAAAGCACTGCATATGCATGGGTATAGATAGTGGATTCATGTAGAGTATTGAACAAAAGACAACTTATCTGTTTATCTTCTTCTAAGCACAGGCCAATTTTTTTACATTCTTTGGCCTAAGTATTTCATGCCTACAACCACTGCACAGTCCGGCCCATCTGTAGGTCCTAACATTGCTGTATGATATTTTATGTAGTGAATTTGGGTTCTGAGCTTACAGAGGCTGTGTGTTTTTGTTAATTTCGGATGGTAAAACAACTTGGATCTTAGTGATCCCCTCCATGTTTGCAAGCTCACCCATTCAACATTTTTAATTGCAGTTCTTACTAAGCATCTGTGAATGCCAAGTCTATTAAGACGGCCCTCCCTCCATTAAAGAGGTTATGAGAGCTTTTTGCAGGTACACCAATGTTAGGACCTTCAGAAGGGGTATTCTGTGACATGGTTGTAGGATTAAAATACTTTTGTGAAAACAAATGGTTATCTATGTGGCGCAAACACTTTTGCCCATTACTGTACTATATGTGTTGGGCAGGGTTCTTGTGTGTAGTTTTGTTTATTGTGGGTAGAGGGATTGGGTGAAGGGGGTAGTACCCCCAAGGATGGATGTTTAGGCCTACCGGGTGGTAGCGGTATGGGTTAACCCCTTCATTAACTTAGTGGTATTAACTTATAAGGTAATGAAGGGATTAACTCCACCTGCAACCCCCCACAAGGTCTAAACACCCATCAAGGGCCAAATGCCACCTTCACACACCCCCACTATCCACACTAAACCAGCCACTGGTGGTTAACACCTTCATTGCCTTAGAAGCTACCCACTAAGTTAATGAAGCTGTTTTAATATTTTTTTTAATACTAGTGTACGCAAGTAGGGGGTCTCCGGAGCAGATCCGCGTTGATTTGAGTTACGAGGACCCCTGCTTCCTGAGATACCGGCACCCCATAATGGGGTGCCGGTATCTCCTATACATTTTATTCCCACGGTCACGTGACGCGAGACATTTAAATGCATAGGAGATACCGGCACCTCATAACGGGGCTTGTATCTCGGGAAGCATAGGGTCCCCGGACCTGAAATCAATGCGGTTCTGCTCCAGAGACCCCCTGCTCACGTACACTCACTAGTATTAAACATTTTATTAAAAGCCTGCGATAAACACAGGGAGAGGCGTCTCTCTCTGTACAGCCCTCTCCGCAGCTGGAACAAATCGCCGGGTAAGCTCTTTTGAGAGAGCCGAACATCACGTCGTTGGCTACTCGCCCATTTTGGGAATTTTGCTATCACAGGTAATTGAGACTTTCTGAATACCATGATAGACACGCTCCAAAAAATGGCAGCGTGCATCGATTTAATTTTTTTTAATTTGAAGCCTTATATAGGCCCCATAATTGGGGTCTTTCCCCTCTTTGTATGATGATTGCTGTAGCATTGTGGTCGTGGTAGTCTCTTTTGGATATTTTTATAAACAGATGTACTGTAGCCAGACTTACTGTTTTCGGTGCTTTTGCAAAACCAAGTGTAAATCCCCAGCATTTATTTGCATGTTGCGGCCCTACGACCGCACCACAGCTGCAAAATTTCATTGTTCAGCTTCCGTAGTACTCTTCAGTAATGATAAGCAGTGCTCGTGGGCAAATGTGTCATTAATCTAAATGCAATGTAACCCACCCCTTATTCCCTTTAAAAAAACTGAGATGACTAAAAATGATGTTTAAAGTATGACATTTTTATTATAGTAAGCTAGAGTTTAGAGATAAATAACAGAAACTTTGGGAAATAATACCATCTTTTTACAATAATACAATTTTCTTCAACTGAGATCTTCTTGTGGATGTCTCATAAAGTTTCACCTGTAAAATAATTATGAGATTGTTATTTCTTAATATTCAAGAAGAAATAGATTAATTGATTACACTGTGCTGCTGTGTTTGTGTGGATGCATATTCTATGTGAACTGTATGGAACATTTATGCTTTTCATTGAATTTGTGCACATGCAGAGGACAGGTATTGTCAATTGAATGAAACACATACATTACCTTAATTATCCATTATCACTGTATGTGTTTCCTACACTAACTATATGTGTTGACATGTTCAGCCTGCCGAATCTGCAAAAAAAAGGATGAAAATAAAGATTAAACAATGACAGAAAATAAATTATTATGTATTAAAAATAGTATGTATTCAAAAATTTCATTTTTTTATCATCAGTTACATCCACTGATAAATCCAGTCCACAGTCCTCTAATGCCATACATCCATTGATTCTGTACAGGTATTGCCGGCAAAATCTGCAAGAAAAAGGTTGGAAACGAGGATTAAACAATGACAAAAAAAACTATTACTGTATTAAAAACTATGTTTTCAACATTTTAATTTTTAAGTACTCAATTCGAGAAAATTAGATCTTAGACCTAAATTACAAAGTCTTTGTGAAATAATAAAATCTTCTTACAAAAATACAATTTTTTTTCAACCGACATCTTCTTCTAGCTGTCTCTTGTACAGTGGAAAAATAATCAAGAAGATTGTGTCTCTGCACATGTGTGTTCTATGTAAACTGTATGGAATGCATGTGTGTTTTATTGAATTTGTGCTCAAGCGCTTTCTACAGGTATGTGGATTGTATGGAACACATATGCTTTTCATTGAATTTGTGCACATGCAGAGGACAGGTATTGTCAATTCAATGAAACGCACACATTACCTTAATTATCCATTATCAATGTATGTGTTTCCTACACTAACTATATGTGTTGACGTTGATCAGCCTGCCGAATCGGCAAAAAAGGATGAAAATAAAGATTAAAAAATGACACAAAAATAATTATTATGTAATAAAAATAGTATGTATTCAAAAATTTCATTTTTTTGTCATCAGTTACATCTACTGATTAGTCAAGCCCACAGTCATCTAATACCATAAAAGTCTATTGATTCTGTCTTTCACTGTTTTGAAATAGTGCATTAGTGCATTTATGCTGCTTCCCAAGCATATCTAACATCGCTCCTTAAATTGTTAGGAATAATCTTCTTACCCCTGGTGCCGTCAAAATTAATGTCTGACCCGCTCGGTGGCTGCACAAATCGACTTTACTGTCCTCTACTGTACGAAACATAGTTCATCTGCTGGATCCCCAAGTGATACCGCTATGTCTCTACCTCTGTGGTGCTGCATGGGTGCTTTTGAAAACAGGCACAGGTAACTGCTCCAAGATGCTACTTTCCTGCAGGCCGGTAAATGTGGCAAGCAAGCAAGCTCATAGCCTCAAAGTCAATATTGCTGTCTGAGTTGTTAGAACAGGTACCTCCATTTTGCCCACCCTCTTCAAAATAAGGTCTAATTTTCCATCCATTGTGTTCAGTCTCTGCTCCAGATCTGTTGGTAGGGCATGATCAGGGCCGCCAACAGGGGGGGGACAAAGGGCACTGGTGTCCCAGGTCAGGGGGGTCATTCCTGCAGTCCTGGCGCGCATGCATAGGGCCCGCTCACCCCCCCCCTCCTGCACCCAACGCGCATGCGCAGAGCAAGCAGGGCCCGCTCCCCCCCACTCCCAACGTGGGATGGAGGGGGAAGTAACTGCTCCTCCTGCTGCCTGCTCCCCCCCCCCACTCCCAACGTGAGATGGAGGGGGAAGTACCTGAGCTCCTCCTGCTGCCAGCTCCCCCCCCCCCCCCGCTCCCAACGTGGGACGGAGGGGGAAGTACCTGCGGCCTGCTTCTCCCACCCCCCCCCCCCCCCCGCTCCCCTCTGCGGCCAGCTTCCCGCGAGCCCCCCGAGCCCACCTCACGCCGACTAGCACGCCTTTTGACACATATATATATATATGTGTATATATAATGTGGTAATGTTTGGGGTTTCTCAGAGCTTGTTGAGTAGCTGTGTGTTTAATAACTATGTGCAGCTTGTCTCAGCTGTTTTTGGGAGGTATGTAACTGCCCCCCTAGAAATTCTCCTTGCCGTGCCCCCCAGTTTTCACACGCTGCCCTAGGGTACAGATAAATACAATGACAGGCAATGCATTTTTTGGCAAATGCTTGCATTGAATTGATATTTTTTCTATTTCTGTTTATTGTTTTGATTAAATTGTTTGAAATTTGGATGGCTTGTTTTTAGTACATTTTACGGTTGGTTAGCTGTTTAAATTATTTAATAGTTTTGTTGACTAGTGGTTTTATTTAATTGATTTGTTGGCTAGTGGTTTTATTTATTAAATTGATCTGTTGGCTAGTGCTTTTATTTAATGAATTGGTTGGATAGGTGTTTATTTTATATTCTTATGTTTTGGAATAACATAATTTTTATTATTTTGCTGTTTTATTCATGTGTACTATTAGGCTTTTTAGTTCTTTTATTGTTGGGTTGTTTAGGTGCTTGTGTATTTCTTTTATTATTGTGTATTTTTGGCATTAATGGTTTTTATTAGGTTGACCATTGAGTGCTATAGTGGCTTATCATGTCCTTATTGTATGGTTATGATGAACCACTCTGCCAATCAATGGGTAGAGGGTGGGTATAGTGGGGCCAGGGTGCAATGCAATTATTCACATGCACTCGAGATGAGGAAGACAATTCCATCTTCATCAACCAAATGTTGGGACAAGAAAATTACTTGTTCAAGAGATAGATTTGGATTGTCGATCTCAGCCACAAGTGCACACATGAATAACACCAAAACTTGTTGATATGAGGGTAGCCATGTCTGTTTTGGCTACTACTCTACCTAACATGTAAGTCCTAGTACAGTGCAGGCAGTGTTAGGCTCAATCCGGGTTTTCCCCAGCAGTGAGCAGTTCCCTTGAGTGAAAGGGGCGGGACAAGGCCTGTGTTCTGCCCAATCCCGGGCTTAGACCTTGGCTCCTCCTCCTGGATACTTTAGGAGCTGCATATGTAAATTTAGGCAGTTTTGTCTCCCCTGAGAGAGACTGGTCCCATGGAAGAGTGTGCGCAGAGCTTTGCCACATTCTATCCCCTCCCTTAGGGGAGTGGGAGTGAGGATTATACCTCCTACTCCATCAGGGAGTATGGGAAGAGCAAGGACCAACCTTTGGGGCCCATGTCTGGGTGTTAAGTCCAGGAACCATCACAAGGCTGGGAATCAAGTGTATGCAGAGTAAGCTATGTGTGCTGTATTCAATGTGTGAGTTGAAGAATAAAGAAAGTTCCTGTTATAAAATTTACTCCTGTCTGAGTTTGCAATCTATCAGGGGGAGTATCTGAGTGTTCTCCTGCAGGGGATGGAGGCGCTGAACCAAGAGTGAGACAGAACCAGCTATTACCCCAAAAGCCTGTCCTGATACCCCCAACAACATCGGCGCAACCTCGGAGCTTCTGTGAACCAACAGGTACTCAGCACTACACACCTGGTAACAGGTGAATCTCTGAGAGGGTGGGAGAAACACCGTTACATAAGTAAATATAATTTATTGGGTACTTAGCTTCGGATATATGTCAGCATTCTATGGCACTCGGGATACCGCTCATGATGTCATCAACAACCACGGGACTCCCATCATCGGTTAAGATGAACTGCCTGGTCAAAAGTTGCTATTCTGGGATCAATGTCTGAACTGACCACAGTCCTGAGTATACTATCAGCTTTGCCACAGTTAAGAGTCCGGCACATGTCTGTGCTGTACAAATGTATCAGAGAACACATTCAGCCAACATCCCAATTAGGGAGGCAAGAGGGGAGGCTCGCTCCCAGGGGACTCTCACACATCTTTAGAGGGTTTCTCATAATTAAAGTGACTTTCCACTCTGTATTCTGCTCACAGCAAAATTAACTACATTTAAACATGTCTGTGTTACAGGGTATATCTAGTCTGCCTGTCTTTCCCCTCCCTGTTACGTAAGTCCTGCTAGCTGCAAGCTGTAAAAGATTAATTCTGTGGGCTTGTGACCCACCTACATGCTCCTCTCTGATGGACAGAAGTAAGGTGGTGAATTATGGTCTGTGTAAGCCTATCAAGGATAGTTATAGACCGTGAGCCCACCCCTTCTGGTTCCTGATGAGGGGCAGTGCCAAATTTACTCTGTCCTGCTCTGGAGAAGGAAAAGAGCAGTAGAACTGTGAGTCTCTCCCATCCGGGATGAGCGTGCTCACCCCCATTCCTTAGGGGGTGGGGGAACATCTGATCTAAGAGAGGAGACCCTGTACTAGCTGGGGTCAAGCATCATCCAGAGGCCTTGAGCCTTTGAGAACTTGCACCGCTCGTAAGACCATCATGAAGTGACTGCTCAAATAAAGACCTCTTGTTCTATTATACACCTATCTGGACTGAGTCAATGAGAAGGTGTGTGAAAGTGCTTCAGAGGGAACTGCTCCTGGTACTTCCAGGATACCCTCTGAAGCTGGAGGCGCTGGCACCGAACTAAGATGACATCAAAAGCCTGTCCTGGTCTCCATTATAATGCAGACAGCTCAGATCTCCTGAACCTAACAGGTATGCCTCAGCACCACACAGTAGCAACAGCAGTAAATCTCCCAGAGGGTGAGCGAAACAGTGCTACATCTGTAAGAGACAAAAGTTAACTCACCATGAACCTAGGCCATCAGAAACACAAGAAACTCTATTCTCATTACATTCCACCTCTTGTTTCTATGGCCTAGGCTACTTGGCTTTGGACTCGACTAAACCAGTTACAAAACAAAAACTTTGACTAAATATTTGCAAGCATGAGCCATCAGAGATAGAAACAGACTTCATTTATATTACATTTTCATATCCAGTATGCCAGTATAATAACGATTGGCGTTATAGCACATAGCTAAACCACGCCAACAGACACGCAAAATACAAACACTGCACGTTTTCAGACATTTCATAATGCAGTAATGGGGACAATAACATCTGCTACATCTGTATTTCACTGAAGCAGAGCAAAAGGGAGAGAGAGTCAAAAGGGGCAATTATGGAGAAAAGTCCCAACAAAATGTATATATTACGTATACTGCATGGATTTGACATATAACTTTAACATCATATCCACGGCCAGACCAATTGTCTTCTAATTGTCCTTCCATATGTGTGTTGCAAGTTAAATGACAATTCATTTTCTGATTGACAGATGTTAGATTATTCCTATGTATGTTGGATTAAGAATTGTGCAATTTGTTTTAGCAGCATATTACATTTATAGATTTGGTATATAAATATCCTGCTATCTATGACTTGTGATGTGTATGGTAGAAGAGATTCTGGAAATACGTCTCTGAGTCCTATTCACATATTTCCTCTAATTTAAGCAAATTAATCTGGTCCTATTGAATTTAAGAATTAGGGCTCTACTAAACTGAATTGATGGTAGCAATACTTTGTTTTCAGAGAGTAAACTCATGGCAACCAAATATTTCTAAATTGGAGAAAAAATAGCAAAATGTCAAAAGTTGGCAAAGCTTTAGTCAGGACTTTTATAACTCTTGTCCTTTTGTTGAAACTTTGATCATCGCAGAAGAATAGACATTTCTACTGTAGGTGCACATTACGTTGTGTTGGGGAAAGTGGTGGAAATTCGGAGGACATCGGTAATGCTGAAAAGGTCACAATATTCTGTATTTTTGCTAAATAATCTGTAATTGCAAAAAAGATCAACATTAAATGTCCTAAATGCAGAAATATATGTAGTTTTATTTAAATATAATCTAAATATAGTATTAAATGTATTTAACTAATTGCTTTATTTATTAATCTCAGCAATATAATGTTTATATAAAAAAAACTTACTCTTCTTTCTACACTATAATTTATGTAAAATACTGTAGACACTTTCATTTCTAAGAAATTACAAGTTCGATGGAAAATGGTGTTACTTTTACATGTCTTTCAACCAAGGTACAGTATCATTTTTTGAAAGGCTGAACGAAGCAGATTAATATAATCATTTTATCTAATTTCACAATTGGTTTCCCTTGCGTCTGTCTCAGGAAGTTTTATATCCCCTTTCAAATATTTTGCATCTTAGTGTTGAATATTACATGATACCTTGAAGCCATCAGTGGTGTGATTAACTTTACCAAGTTTCAGTGTTTTCATATTAATGCAAATTGCATGGGAATCAAGTATGAAATTAATTTTTGCACATTCACTAGTTTAAGCCAGCATGCCATGCATAATAGTTAGCATATGGTCCAAACAATTTTTGTAGACTGTTATGTCTGTTTTATTGCACACAGGGTGTCGTTTTTCTTTTCTAACTCAACTTCAAAAGTTAAATCAAAGCAATAATATTCAGTAATAGGCATCCTTTTTTTATGGAGAATTTCCTGCTGACATAAGGCTCAGCAATAAGACGATTTAACAACTACAGTATTTCAACGTTTTGGATAAAAGAGTATGAAACTCTCTATTTTATTATGAACCAGAGACACATGGGTATCATCTGTATGCCTGTAATGTATTTAAAATGTCACGCGTGATCTATTTCAGTGAAACATCATATTTTACTCTCTGCTAGTGATCACTAAAATCCAAATAGTTTAGCTGAAGGAAAGTTTTGTTTTTTGATCAGTAATACATCAAGAGATGAGTTCATAATTAAAAACCTGTGTTATGGAGTAGGAAAATAGAATGGGGCTTTCTAGTGGTAATTTTCTGAGGTACCAGAGAGTATACAGTACAATGCCCGGCCTGATTAATATGAATGCCTGGGTTACACAACAAAAATGTATGACCTTTGAGCTGTTTTAACTAATCAATTTTTTTCATGGTATGAAGTACACAATCTTATCACATACTTGGCAATACAAGAAAGTTATATGCAGGGCCGCCTACACCTCTGGGCCTGGCAGAAAAAAGGGTCCGGTCAACCATAGAAGTTGGGCCCGACTTCCTTATAATGGCTCACCCTACCCGCTGACATCAGGTGAGTTCCTTGGGCCTATCCCCACTATCTAAACCGCTTCGTATCATAGAGTTTTTGATGAATTAACAGAAGCTTTCACTTGTGATGTACAATATATTATGAATAAAAGTATATTGTGCAATCCTTCTGGTCACGCATAATCTACAACACTGGTATAGTAGTTTACACGTTATCTTGTATAAGTGCACTAGAAAGAGGCAAAAGCAAGAGGAACAGTATGGTAGAGAAAGATAAAATAAAGCTGATAGAGCACAATGCTTTTGAAGTACTCCACATAAAGCAGTCAAAGAGGAAACAGACCACTACAGAGAAGAGACATCAGGACCTATGTATCAACATACAGATGCAGCAGCAGCCGTTATTGAAACACCATGCGGTGTATACCTCGGAATACCTACGTCATGGCGCGTGATTTCTTCCAACCGTAACGCCGTTAGACGCGAGTACAGAAAATTGCATTATAGTGTTCTGGCTTTTAAACACCTGAAATTGGCACAGTAGCACAGTACTGTGCACATTACAGTTCATTGATTTCATTGCATTTAATTGCGCACAATCCATGAAATTCAAACAAAGCAACCGCGATAAATATGTGTGCCTGGGGCGATTGGCGGCATTAATGCCATGTGGAGTACAGCAGCGCACATGAAAACGGCGCTGTGATTTGTTCGAATAACGGCCCCAGCATCTGTAAATATTTAACTTTATATTTGAGTGATAAATTGAAGTGAAAAAAGCTGCCTTTACCTACTGCACCGACACACTTTATTCGAGTAAATACCCAGTATGTACCTGGCAGATACCTGGAATGCGCCGCTCCTCACCTCTGACAAGCCCCGTTGCGTTTGCCTTCCCAGCCTGGGTTCATGCCTGGCTGACGGGCGGCTGATCTGTTAAATGATAATGATTAGGATTTAATAGGCTGCAAAGCTTCGCGTGTCTACCAGATGGCATAAATTCATGAATTGTAATGCAGTATATATATATATACTGTGCAGTATTGCAGCCAGCGTGAATAAAATGCTTCAATCCCTGCCTGGAAAATAACCCAATGCACTCGGGCAGAAAACAGTCACAAACCTCAATACACCCGGGTATACCCGAATTCGTGGGACTAGCCGAGCTCGAATAAAGTGTGTCGCCAGTGTAACAAACGTTGGCCTAAATACATCAAAAGATACATAATTTTACCCCAATTAGGTATTATTGGTTAACAAAAAAATGGATTATTTTTATCAGACAAGTTATCAACCTGCTGTTCCCGCTTAAAATAATACATATTTCACTGTGTTAAAAATATTAGGACTCAGCATCAAAATTAGTAAGTACTGTAACTGAATCTGACTTATTTTGATGCTAGTCATTGTGACGGTAAGGGGTAACCAGGCTCTCAAATAAAGATTAAGCCTGTTTTGGTTACCTCTGATCTGTGTATAAGGGTCCAAGAGAAGAGAGTTAGCTCTTGGGCCCAGTAACATTGTACCATTCTGTAATAAAAGTATTTTTTGTGTTTTTCCCTTTCTGGGCATGCCAGCGGGCAGGGATTGCTAGGGTATGAGTTTCAAGGTTTTTTTTTTGCAGTGAACCATTGACAGAATATGCCTAGGAGGTTGAAGTCCGGAGTTGTCTGTTCTCCCCATAAATATACCTGGGAATCATGCCTGATTCTCGGATACATGTAGACACATTGTCCCGGCAATAACTCACCTTGTAAATGCAAGCACGACTCACCACTAGGGTACCCTGCATCAGCACAGCCCAGAAAGGAGAATGGGGCACAGGGATAAAACATCTATTCCTGTAGCTGAGGGAATTCCTAGGTTAAGGGGGGACCACAGCTAGTGCCCAGTTGACTCACAACCAGTATAGGGTTTTTGGGTAACCCGACCGTATATAAGGTTGAGGGGGGACTCTGAGAGTCGAGCAGGTTTGCAGCGATAAACTAGGGCTGAGATTTAAAGAGGGGCAGAACAGTGTATAGCCTTAAAAGAGAGGAGGAGAATTTGTAAGTGATACAGGATTTAAAAGGGGGTCACGAGAGGAATTTCAGCTGGAGAGATCCCGAAACATATTTAGGAGAGAGCAAAAGGATAATAGCAGCAGCGTTTAGTATAAATTGTAGGGGAGACAGGCGAGAGGCAGGAAAGACGGACAGTAGAAGGTTACAGTAGTCAAGACGGAAGAGAATAAGGGCCTGGCTTAGCATTTTAGTAGTAGAGCAACAGAGGAAAGGGTGTATCTGTGCAATTTGCAAAAAAGTTTGTAGCTACATTGAAAATGTGAGAGGAGAATGTGTGAGAGGAGTCAAATGTGACACCTAGGCAGCGTGCTTGTGATACTGGGTGTATTATAGTACACTGCCGACACGTTTAAATCGAGCAGGGCTAGTTCCGCAAGCCGCGGGACGGCGGCAGGGGGTTCCGGGGGACCCGGCGGACCCGGCAGCGGTAGGGAGAGCGCCCCGATCGGAGGGCGCTCTTCCGCTGCTTCGGCGCGCGCCCGGCACCCTCCGGCGCGCGCCAGGTTACTGCTGCGGCAGAGAACGGGCAAATGCTCGAATAAACTCTGCCGCAGCAGTATAGCGCCATTAATGTAGAATGGAGTAGGAGGGCTAGACTTGGGAGGAAGTATGAGTAGTTCCGTCATTGACATGTTAAGTTTGGGTCGGGGAGTGCAATCCAGGATGATATAGCTGAGAGACATTCAGAGACTTTTGTCTGTACATAAGGGCCGTTATATAGTGTGTGCGGCCGTGCGTGAGTGCACGTGCCGCACACGTTTTGTGAGTATACTGTGTGCGCGACTGTATGTACAGTATGTGTATGTGTGTGTGTGTATATATATATATATATATATATATATATATATATATATATATATATATATATATATATGTGTGTGTGTGTGTGTATATGTGTGTGTATATGTGTGTGTTTTCAAATAAATAAATAAAACCTATAATAATTTTTTTAATAACGTTGAGCATACACACATACATACACACACACACACACATATACACTCATATACTTAAATTTTCAGCGGCGGTAGCGGCGCGATTTCTTTCTTTTTTTCTTTCACCCTGTCGGCCGGTTCCACCGTGCACGCGCGCCATTATAGAAAGGCTGACTAACTTCAGCCAACTAACATCAGCCAACTATAAATGCCGCGCGCACGGCGTAGCGCACGCCCGCACTATAGAACGGGCCTAAGATGTAAAGTCAGGGTTGAAAGGTAAATTTGTGTGTCATCAGCATAGAGGTCATATTTGAGCACAAAAAATGTGATAAGGTCACCTAGAGAGAGCGTGTAAAGAAAAAGAGGTCCCAGGACAGATCCCTGGGGTACGCCCACAGAAAGATCGGAAGAGGCGGTGTAAGCAAATGAGACACTGAAAGCACGATGGGAGAGGTACTGTAAGAGGAAATTCAGGATAAAGCTCTGTTATGGATAATAAGAGTATGGAGAATGTGTGAAGGAGAAGAGGGTGGTCCACAGTATCACAGGCTACAGAGGTCGAGTAATATGAGCAGAGTGTAATGAACTTTATTTTTGTCAACATGGAGGTCATTAAATATTTTGGTGTGTGCTGTTTCGTTCTAATGAGCCGTGAAAAAAAACAGATTGCAGGTGGGAGAAAGGATGATAATTAGAGACAGGTAGGGTCAAGCCTGTGGTTTTTGAGTAAGGGTATAACTGTTGCATGCTTGATGGAGGAGAGAAAGGTAGCATGGAGTTGAAATTATGAGTGAGTGTAGGGATTAGAGTAGGAACAAGAGGTTTAAGGAGATGTAGGGAATGGAGTCAAAAGTGCAAGTGGTAAAGGGGGAAGACAAGATCAGCAGTGATACATCCTCCTCTGTGACAGATGAAAAAGAGTCAAGGAAGGCCTGAGGAGTGTTTGGAAAAGGAAGTGTAGGATATAAGTAGGATACAGAGGGGACACCTTAACTAATGAAATTGCCAGATTGTTAGATACTGTAGCAGAGGCAGAGAGACATGAGGGAGAAGCGCAAAGTGGAATTGAGATTAATAAAGCTCAGGTCTCTGTAGAAATGAGGCGTTGGTGGAGAAGTGGAGAAATGAGAGAGAAAATTATATGAGATGATGGTCAGAGAGGAAAGGGTGAAATGCAGAAATCAGAGTGTGAAGTTTTTGTGAAATCCAGGTCCAGGCAGTGGCCATCCTTGTGGGTGCAGGCTGCAGTACATTGGTGAAGGCGGAAGATAGGAAAGATTTCAATTCTGAACAAGAGAGATGCCATATTGTTTCTATATACAAATATGCTGGCTTGGTATATAATAAGTTAACAAAAATTAGCAGATGTAAAAAAAACTATGCTGATGTACTGCAGCCCAAGGCTAAATAGATAAGAACGGATTCTAAATGAAAACTAGGAAAACATACATCACAAGTTGGAAGACAGGCAGGGAAGTATAGAGATCATCAGGTCTGTAAAAATAGATCTATATATTTAGTGAAAAGACAAGGCCAGGAATCGGCCATGCTCATTAAATATAATGAAGATAGATAACAGAATGAGAGAATATGTTATCTGTGAAATATAACATATTGAATTGGCAGTTACAATTGAGAAAAGCAAGTACTTACATGGACGTCACCGGATTTCCTGAAATCCGGTATGTGTGTGATCCTGTGTGTATTGAATTCAGAATTACTTTAAACTTGTGCTGACTAGTTCTCCATTCAGAACTTGCTGATGCCTATGCTTTAAAACCTGTAAAGAATAATATTGTGACGCTGTGACCTGTGATGCTGTATATCTGTCTCTGAATAAATACAGGAACAAAATAATTCGATCCAAGGACTTATTGACTAAGGTGGCACATCTTATTTGCAAGATAGGGAAACACCTATCTTTAATGGTGACACAACAAGACAGACCTAACTTCAAAGGCCAAAACAAGAGGTTAGAGAGAAAATGCGGGAGGCCAAAGGGAGAAAGGGGTCATCAATATGGCAGTTGACGTCCCCAAAGAGAAGAGAACAGGAGTCAGATGAGAGAAAGGAGAGCCAGGATTAAAAGTCAAAGAGAAAGACAGAAGGGGGATGAGTAGAGGAGGGATGGAGATAGATGGCAAGCATGTGGAGGGAGGAGAAAAAAGCGGGACCGTGTGAGCCTCAAACGAAGGAAAAGAAAAAGGGAGAGGAATAGAAAGGGCTTCGTAACGAGAGATCGAGATGAGCCCAAGGACTCCACACCTACCATCAGGATGCAGAGTGTGGGAGAAAGAAAGGCCACGATAAGAGAGGGCAGCTTTCAGTGAAGACTGAGTGAGGGTTTAAGCTCGGAGGTCCCAGGGTTTAAGCTCACCCCTCCCCACTTTCCAAGTAAGCAGTTCTTTCTTTGACATGTAGCTGGTTGTGACAGATCCAATGTGATCATTCTTCCTCTAACTATAGAGGTAAATGAGAATTTTAATCAGTGTTAGGATCTGCAATATTTGGTCATGCCTTGAAGTGGCTTGCAGGCTTAAAATGCTTTGGCCAAAGGGTTTAACTAAATGACCGTTTTTTCAAGAAATATATAGGTATTTCACTGTATATTTTTGTCATATTGGATGTAGCTTTGGGCTTATTTGTTTTTTGTTATATACATTTAGCCACGCCCACTAGCACTCCAATTGACACATTTACATATATATATATATTACGTGGTAATTTTTTTTGGGGGGGGTTAGAGCTTGCTTGGTATCTGTGTGTTTATTAAAGACTGCGTGAGCCAAGTCTTGGTTATTGCAAAGAGGAGCAAAGTGAGAAAAAAAAGAAGTTGTGTACAGAGATTAACCTGTTAGAAAACAAGTATGCATTCAAAATGGCACCCCTGAGGAAGTGAATGTGAAAAGCATTGGATTGACCAGTTTGAGCCCGCATAGTTGCTTTCTTTGACACCAATTTAGAAAGTGCTAAACAATGCCAGCACAGCTGAATAAAGCACCCAAAGTAATCGCTAGTACCGGATAGAAGGGAACTCTTTGTGAGGACTCGGGAGTCGCGCGGCCCTCCGCGCGCTCCCGCAAGACGCCGACGCACGTGCAGCCTCTCACCCTCTGCTCCGGCACCCGTTGCCACTCCCCTGGAATCCCACGCTCTCACGCGTGCCTCCTCGTGCATGCGCAGGGCTTCCCTCGCTGGAGCGGTACCCTCTACCCGTGCGGCGATGACGCGCAACGCGATAAAACGACGTGTCAAGCAAAATCAGCTTTTAACAGCCTCACCTGCCATAGCATGTTCCCGGCCTGTCGCTGCCCCTGCGGAGGCCGCGCCTCCATTCCACCCTACTTGGGGATTGGTTCCTTCTGCTTGTATATGCACAGCTGTGCCACTGGCCCCTTGGCTGAGCATAGTTTCTTGTTCCCTGTGCTTACCTCTCCTGTCTGCTAGATCCTTGCCTTGCCCTGCCTTTTCCCGTGTACCGATCCGGCTTGCCTTTGGACTACCGCTTCTCTGGACTACTGATCTCGGCTTTCCTCGACCATCCGTCACTCTCCTACCTTGACCCTGGCTTACCTCCATCTACGATCCGGACCTCTCCTACACCGATCTCGGCTATACCTCCATCTACGATCTGGACCTCTCCTGCACTGACCTCGGCAACTATACAACAACTCTGATCTCTCCTACCCCGACCTGGCTGCCAAGACCACTCTACATTCTGGGCGCAACCCCTGTGTCTGTGGCTGTTTTTTGCCCATTCCCATCTCAGTACCGGGGTCTAGTCTGTGGTAAGCACGGCGTAACTCTTCCACCTGACCTGCCAAAAAAAAAAAGGACACACTGGGAGCCAGGGGAGGAGGATTAACACTCAACATCGTGGCCCGGTGGGTGGACGCTACTGGACTCCCGTAGACGTAGATCTCTACAGCAGCAATCGGAGGATCCCGGTAGTAGCGTGACGCCAGGAGGACGAGGAATCGCAACTACAGATGTGATGAAAAGCCTTGTATTTGGGTGCCCTTTTTACCCTTTATTATGGGTGCCTTGTATTTGGTGCCCTTTTGCCCTTTATTATGCTATGAATTTTCTCAGTTCTTAATCAAGATGCAGTCTGAATATACTTATGTTCATTTACCCCTTTGAAAAAGCAATATGCCAATAAGCAGTCTAAATCAAGACACTGACATCATAAGTTAAATGTGTCTCCTAGATCTATAAAATTAGTACTGTGATATCATCAGTGTTTTCCTTCCATTACATATCACATCTACGTGGTCCATGCGCCAGAGGACGTCCATCCATTGCCTACAATAAATCAAATATATGAATGGTAGTGCTCTAGCAACTGAGTGAGAGATCCCTGCTTTGTAAAAAGCAGTAAACAAAAGACTAGACAATTTTTTTTATTTAATAACAGATTAATTTAATTCAAGTTTGGCAAAATAAAACAGATTTACAGTAAAAAAGATTTCAACATGTAATTACCTTTCATTTATTCACATATTTACAGTATGTTGCAACCTGTTAGCTTTATTTAGACTGAGTGAAGGTGTTATATGTAAATGATATAATTCAGCTTCTGTAATACCCTTTATTTATTAGACACTTGTTTTTTTTAATGACCGTCTTAAAATATGTTATTGATTACAACCATGGCTTTTATATAATGTAGAGATATTAAAGGTGACTATAATGACAATAAGGCACAGCAGCATGTGGATTACCATCAGTGAATCCATCTTTTTACTTGGGCTCCTCTTTCTGAAACAAACATGCAACAATACAGAGCAAAATGAAACAGTTACACACTTTAAACCCATTACCTTTTTGTTTGCTTAATATAACATTACTGGAAAACTGTAGTTGTTACAACTGGTTACCACCAACATTATTTTTTAAAGTGGCTGGCCAACCTAGGATGAAAGCAAACTAAAGACAGAGTCATGTTTATTAGGATATATATATATATATATATATATATATATATATATATACATATATATATATATATATATATATATACATATATATATATATATATATATACATATATATATATATATATATATATATATATATATATATATATATATATATATATATATATATAATATATATATATACATATATATATATACCACCAACATTATTTTTTAAAGTGGCTGGCCAACCTAGGTTGAAAGCAAACTAAAGACAGAGTCATGTTTATTAGGATATATATATATATATATATATATATATATATATATATATATATATATATATATATATATACATATATATATATATATATATATATATATACACATATATATATATATATATATATATACATATATATATATATATACACATATATATATATATATATATACATATATATATATATATACATATATATACATATATATACATATATATATATATATACATATATATATATATACATATATATATATATATACATATATATATATATACATATATATATATATATATATATATATATATATATATAAACCATAATACTGAGTTAAGTTATGGTGAGTAAAAAAAGTGACAAAAACCCTCCACAGGAAAGCAAATATGCAAATATAACTGTATGCTCATCTGCATGTCTTAGGCAGGTCTGCAACCCCGCCTTTCCCCATTATCACCCAGCATACAGCACTTCCACTGCAGCAAGGGATTCTGGGAAATGACATGCAAATGAGCACACAGTGTCACTTTTTGCCTCAATAACCATTTTAACATGGTTCCCTATAGGCTTAAGCTTGCTGCATGGTCACAGCTTTGAGCACAGCCAGGGTTAAGGTGCATACCCAGAAAACCACCCACAGACAGCTGTTTCGACCTTGATAGGTCTCATCAGTGTGGGGTTGATTTTACTGGGAATGCAAGAGAGGATATGGGATAGGCTAAACCATAATACTGAGTTAAGTTATGGTGAGTAATATATATATATATATATTTATATATATATATATATATTTATGCGCAAATAGAGTTAAAACAGTAAATGTAACCAGATCAGTATAACGGGGACAAAGCAAGGATTTGAGCTGATAGTGAGGTAACCAAGTTAACGATGAACAAAGTAGTAGAGGGTACGGGCATGTAGGAAACAGTCCTCTCCTAGCTGCAGTGTTGGTTGAATGGCTCGTCTGGACTCCATGTGGAACGCCATGTCGCCGGGTTGATGCCAAACACGATCGCAGCTGCCTCCAGTCTCTTGCTGCCTATCCTCCAATTCTCGCGATGAAGTTTTATCTACAAGACGAAACGTGTAGGGCTGAGGCTATTATGATACATTTGCTATAGCCTTCATTTCTAATCTCCTATTAGCCAGCATTATAGTAGCATTAGTATTATAATAATATATAGTGCATTACTGTTGGCAACTGCTCCCTCCCATTGCCGTGTACGCACTACAATCTGTGTCTGACGTCGCTCTCGCGAAAATTGGAGGACGGGCAGCAAGAGACTGGAGGCAGCTGCGATCGTGTTCGGCATCAACCCAGTGACTTGGCGTTCCACGTTGAGTCCAGACGAGCCGTTCAACCAACACGTCAGCTAGGAGAGGACTTTGTTTTCTACATGCCCGTACCATCTGCTACTATGTTCATCGTAAACATTCTATTACTTGCAGTATTTTACACATGTTGCGTACCTGATCAATATATAAATATATATATTAGTTGACACCTTTTAAAAAAAACAAATTGTACATAATTTTGCAAACGTTCAACATGTCCATGATAATCAAAGGCTTTAGAAAGGTTTTAGAATTTTTAACTAATGTCTTTTGATGATAAGATGTTTATAAGTAATCAACATTGTTAGTTTTGATTGGTTCCTTTGTTTTAAAAGTAGATATGGTGTAAACATTAGTCAAACATAAGTAGCTGCTACGCTTGAATAGTGTTCCTGATGAAAGTGATGCACTTTCATTTTTCACAAGATAGAGATAGATAAGACAGCTACTTTTAAGGTAATTTAAACTTTCTAAGGAAGTCAATTATACTGATGTTTTAAAAAAAAGTGTCTGTCCCACCAATTTGAACTGCAGTTAAAACTATTTTAAGCATGAATATACAAATCATGGTAGTTATCATAGTTAGGGAAGCAGAGCCCAACAGCACATTATTCTGGCAAAAAAAAAGAAGGACTCCATGGCAAGGGAGGCATAAAGTCAGGTTTCTAAATAAAATTATACAGGCATAATGCAAGGAAGAACTGGAAGTGTATAGCTGTACATATGCATTATCTGCTCATTCAGGGAAGGAGATTAATGTTCTGTAATTCCCAAAATATAACTGCTGCCTTTATTACCAAATGGGTTTGTGCATGTTGGATCAAGCCTGATCTGAAAATTCTCTAAAAATGGGTACACCATATTGTGTGTCAATATTTTTGTAACATATTATAAAAAAGGCAATCATGGGCTACACATAATCCAGCCAGTGAATTGGTACAAAGTGTATTCCATATTCATTAATTGCTTGCCAGAGGAGATAGGAACACATTGGGCACCAATGCATTGTAGAAAGGGGTTTAACAACAAAATTTTATTATTGAGGCACTTTGTTGCATTTGTCCACCATAAATAAATTCAATGTCTAACACCTAATATTGGCTTGAATATTACAATAATATTTTGGCACATTTTATTATAAAAAAGGTTTGCTTTTTAAATAGGTTGTAGTCTGTTTATTAAACTCCGATATTGCCCATGAAAAAACGTTCTGAAACAGAATCCAATTTGAAGCAGTAAGAATCAATTGAAGAATTATCAAAGAGATCGCCCATTTGTTTTTATATTTCCAACCAGATTATCCTATACTTCACATGGTAGGTCTCTGAGGAAATACTAGAGAGGTGATACTTGGAACTAGGAAATATGTGAATAAAAATGGACACGCGTTAACTCCTTTATACAGTATGATGCATCTTCTGTGTGAAAAAGGCTGTTTTGCCACCAAATGCCATTATCACAGTTTAATGAATATGCCCCATGGGTATGATTGGACAAGATACAGGGTTTTTTATACGAATAGTAATACAAATTACAACTTTTAAATGGTGATTCCTCCTTTGTTTAAGCTGATTATTTTTTAACAGGTCATCATGAGTCTTTTTAACCGAAATATGCATATAAAAGTTTAGAATTGTTCCCACCTGGAGATTGACAATTATAACAGATTCAACAATGAAACCACAGGTCTTCAAAAATGTATGCGTCACAATTCCCATATTTAAACATTATTGCTTGTTCATTTGACTATCACAATTTATGGTTTAGATAAATTGGGGTACCACTAGGTACGGTATACTTAACTGTAAGACAGCCTGGCGGTAACAAAACTACAAAAGCATCAACCATTGTAGGAACAGCTGATTATAGATGATATAAAAGACCTTTACTGCAAGCATTTATCATACTGGATGTAAACAATACCCCACATCTGTGGTTTCTCAAAAGAGTTAATAGAATAAATATTGGTCTGGCCCCTAAAAATTCTTGGCACTACAACTTCTAGGATAAGTAACCAAATCAACACACAGACTCTGAAATAAGACGAACACACCCCACCAACTACAGAATAATCAGAAAAAATATGCAGATAAATCCTAGCATGTCTCATGAATGTTTAACCTACAGTACATTTCAAGGATAAAGTTAAACTCAGCATACAGATAACTTAATTTAGAATGAAAGAAAACCTTTTGAATATTTAGCAAAAATCTTTATTTGCAGCATACAAAATGAGTTTCCTGACTACCATAAGAGCAATCATCATAGTCTACAAATTGTTGCCTCAAAGTCAACACTGGTACATTGCAACTTATGGTAGTTTTAAAGTTGTGGAGTTGTCTGTTGTAGGATCTCACCAATTACTGTCTCTTGTAAGCTTTTATCAATCGCAGGCTCTTACCAATCAATGCATGTTATAGGCTCTACAATTTTATGAAGGCAAATTGCTAAGTGTCATATGGGGTCGCAGTATACAGCCGCAACACCTCAAATATCAGACTTTGATAATGCAGACATTTTGGTTATTCCGATTTTATGCTTTTAATCTACAGTCTTGTTATTTGCTGGACCCTAAACTGAACAATCTTGCATGTTCAGTCAAATGTTACCACAGCCATTTTGTGACCATTACATTTTGTTTTTGAAAATATGAAGTCAAATATCCCTGATAACTCCAGGAATGGTTCAATTCCACTTGGATACGATGGTTTTCTCAATAATTCCGTCTGTGAAGGGACAGCATGCAACACAGCCTTGTGCTTTTTTTAGTCATTTCTTTCTTTATATGCAAGAGTGCAAACATATACTTGCTATAAAACTTGGCACATTCAAAACAGCAACATTTTAATGTACAATTTGCTTTTTTACTTAAATATAGTACATTCCTTGGATGTCCAGAAACATTGAATTCCAAGAAAGGTATATTTACATGTAAAATAAGAAAAACAAAGGTCCAAAATAAGGTCATAAATAAGCAATAAATGCAAAATACTTGGAACAGTTTTAAAGTGTCTTTTGACAAAATGTCTTCTTGTATAATGACTTGGCAGAAGAGTTTAATCAACCGTATTCTTTAACCAACCACTCTGGGTTTCTTCATCTCTTTTCCTGTGGAACAATAGATTAAACATTGTTATCATTTATTTTACAACATAGTAAGAAATCAAAGAACGTTCTTACAATGGCGGAGCATACAAATGTAGGAAATGAGATGGTCCTTCCTCAGATTTTGAAAAAACTGTGAATGGTTAAGTGTGTGTAGACTGATGTAGTATTTGGTACAGTAAGATTGCAAACTACAGGCTATATGTAGGTGATGTAAATATTTTTATACAAATCATACTAGTATTTTGAATTGATTTGGAGCATTTATCCAATCTTCGTGTAATCTCTTTTGTGATGGCACTGTTTGTAAACTTATGTATACTGTATGTATGGAAATTGTTCATCCAGTCTTTACCCTTTCATCTTTTGTTAGACAAATGATGGCCATATAATACAGGGATAAAACAATAATTACCCAATAACATTTTGAATTAGGAGAACCTGGAAAACATAGACTAATTTTTACATAAAGTAACATTTTGACTTATTTTTATTTTAAGGGAAAATCAATCTATAAGGAAAGAATAACAAGAAAAAGTTCTTATTAAAATGTCCCCTTCCACCACTACGTGGAACTGCCCCTTACATTGGCACTCTTCTATTTCATTTTATAAACAGACTGCCTTCATAAATTAAATAGCTATGGAAGCCAGAAGGTTATAATCAGCAAAAATGTACAGTAAATAATTCAGTGTTTTTATTCCACTACTGCACTGTTAAGAGTTATTTCTTGAACTCAGCAGGTTGTATATTTCTTCCAATATCTATTCACAGCATCCTGTGAAGTTTAATGGAATTTGAGCCGTGTCATTTATTTTTCAACTCAGGAACAATGTAAAAGTTACTTTATTTGTGGACATTTTCTCTTCCTGCAGAGATGACTTGAAATGACACTTAATTAAACCTGGCAATTCGGTCAAATAAAACATCCTACCATCAAACTGTTAGGTATAAAAACTGATATATAATTGTAGCCCCTGTAAGAAAGAGCGGGCTACTTATCCTTCTCCTACTGGAGTAAGCCCTGGTAAGGGCAGGCGCCAGTAGTAACCATGGGTTTCGCCCCCTCACCAAGCCCTTCTTTGAGTGATAGAGGTAGGCCCCTGACTGTGTGGAAGGCATAGACACAGGAGAGGGCCTGCTGACATCATGGGGGTGGGGCTGACTAAAGTTAGTTGCAGTTCCTGTCCGTGTGCAGTCAGTTTAGTGTTGGAGTGTCTGACTGGACAGTCAGACTGTGTGAGCTAGCTAGGTTCCAGAGGAGCAGGGCCTAGTTAGCTGGAGGTGGACCAATTCCTCTCACCCTGCTTAGGGGGTGAGGGAAGAGCTAGCCCTACCCTGAGCGCCCTAGGTTTGGGGTGGAAGCAGGGAGCAAAGACCCCACAGACCATCCTGAGGGGGTACAGTCTGGAGGAGAAGGAGGAGGAGGAGGAAGTGTACCTGTATTATTGCTGCTGCTGTGAGCTGCTGCATGAGAATAAAGAGCTGCTGCTACTTTTAAAAAGACTGTGTGAGATTGGAATCTCTCGCCCTGGGACCAGGGCTTTCTCTGGGAAGATTCCAACCTATCCCCTAGGTTTCGCCAGAGAATGGAGGTGCTGCACCACAACCACTAAAGAATGGAGGCATATACCCCAGAAGCCTGGCCCTGTTATCCCCCACACCAACGCGGGAGACTCCGGCCCTCCTGTTCCAAGCAGGTATGCACCACCATACACATGTAGCCAGCCCTCAATACACTAGAGGCACAATCTGTGTCTGGGGGGGGGGGGGGGGGAACATGGGTTACATAATATTAACACAAATGTTAACGTGAGCTGTTTTATGTATCAATCAGCTATAACATAGTCCATTGCTGTATTATAAAACAGGCTGGTTGAGAAAAGTATTTTCAGGATACTGCTTCCAATAATGTGTACACTCTTTGGTGAAAAATTACCCCAGTCAGACTAATTTGTCATACAAAAGCACAGACATATCAATAAACAGTGCCATTAAGAGATTGATACTGCAGGCTATGAATAAATCCATCAAAATTCGTGTCACTGAAATCAAAAAGCACAAAAAAAGCAAATATTTCTCTTGAGAATAAAGAGTAAATGCTTCAGTTTTCATGTCTGTTGTCTGATCACATTTCTCCATCTTGATATTTGATTCTGTATTTCTTTCCTCATAATACTCTGCACTGGGATAGATGGGTGCCTTTCAGTATCTTTGAAGTTGGATTGCTGAGATTTTAATGAAGATGTAAAAGGCATTTTCTGTTGGAAAAAGCATTCAGAAACCTGAGTAGATTTAAGATGTCCCTAGGCACGCAGTGTTTAGAGTGTAACCAAATCTCCTATTGAGGGCAGGCCTTCCTTTACAAAGGACAACCAAGAGGCAAAGAGATACTTGTTTCATGACTGACCAAAGGGCATCGAAACTACAGTAAATATGCAACACCCACAGTTTATGGCCTTAATCAAGACCAGAAAGTTCAACAAAATTAAAGAAAGAATCATGAAGATACAAAGTAGTAGTACATGAGTACCTATACACACAGAGCTTCACAAATTAGATATACAGTACTGTAAATTTGAAGTTAACTGTCCTTCTTATGTTGTTGTCTTTTTAATACTCAAAATTATTTCACATTTTTACTATTTAAATCCACAAATCTAAATTATGGATAGCTCCTCTAATACCACAGTTATACATAGACAGATCAGACATTTATTTGTAAAGTATAAACTGACTATTTCACCATGACCAGATGCTTAATTGTGAAATTCTCCACTTATTTACTGTTCTGCAAAATATTAATGATTTTTCATTTAAAGAATAGGCATCTTGGTTTAAAGCTACAAACTTATTTAACATGTTTTAAATTATGGCACACCTGTTAAAATTGTTAAAAAAAAATGGGCACAACTTCAACAGATCTTGTTACGTGAGACTAAAGCTTTAAACCAAACATATTAATGTAGAGTTAATTTGATTCTCTCTATATTATTCAATTGTTAGTGAGAAAATTAAATGTGACAAAATTGGCATATCTGAACTACTAATTAATTAATTTCTATTTAAAGCAGTAATCCCAGCATTTCTAACCCTCCCTGTCATGGGAGACCAGTACTTTTACACCAAAACAACCGGGATCACTAGCACCAGAGAGGACAAGGTTGTTGAATAAAATGAGGTTTATTCTGGCACGCCAGCAGACAAAACAAAGATGCACAAGATCTTAAGATATAATAACAACTGAGGACCAGGGGAGTAGACTCTAGCCTCGCTAGGTGCAGGGGCTTGCTTCAAGAAGGCTTGTCCTGTCCGCGTCTCGTCCAGGATATCAGAGTGCTGATATCAGAGTGCTGATCACACAGCAGTCCCTCTGACATGTATCTCCAGCTGGTGAAAGTCAAGACCCAAACTCCTTCACAGAATGTCTCTCAGTATCTCAGATAGTCTCTCATCCGCAATGCCTCTTATATAGTCCTCTGTGGTTATCCTTTACATCAGGCCTGCACAACTCGTAAAGCGAGAAGGGCCGAACTGCTCCAAGAAAAAAAAATTTGGGCCGCACGGGTACAATCATCATCATCATCATCATCATCATCATCATCATCATCATCATCATCATCATCATCATCATCATCATCATCATCATCATCATCATCATCATCATCATCATCATCATCATCATCATCATCTCTCTCCAGCACCTCTCATCATCATCATCATCATCCTCATATATCTCCCCCAGCACTCATCATCATTCTCATATATCCCCCCTCACTATCAACCTTTGCGATACTCCCCATCTATCTCTCATACCCCCCATCTCTCCCCCTCACCCACACACATAATACTCCCTCTCCACATAAAACACACAATACCCCCCTGCACACCACACACATCCCACCCCCCTGCACCTCACATCCTTCTCCCCACCTGCACCTCACATCACTCTCCCCCCTGCACCTCACATCACTCTCCCCCCTGCACCTCACATCACTCTCCCCCCCTGCACCTCACATCACTCTCCCCCCTTGCACCTCACATCACTCTCCCCCCTGCACCTCACATCACTCTCCCCCCCTGCACCTCACATCACTCTCCCCCCCTGCACCTCACATCATTCTCCCCCCTTGCACCTCCAATCACCCCCCGCACCTCCAATCACCCCCCTGCACCTCCAATGACCCCCCCTGCACCTCCAATGACCCCCCTGCACCTCCAATGACCCCCCTTGCACCTCCAATAGCCCCCCTTCACCTCCAATCACCCTCCCCTTCACCTCCAATCACCCTCCCCTTCACCTCCAATGACCCCCCTTCACCTCCAATGACCCCCCCTTCACCTCCAAGGACCCCCCCTGCACCTCCAATGACCCCCCTGCACCTCCAATGACCCCCCCTTCACCTCCAATGACCCCCCCTTCACCTCCAATGACCCCCCCTTCACCTCCAATGACCCCCCCTTCACCTCCAATGACCACCCCGGCACCTCCAATCATCCCCCTGCACCTCCAATTACCCCCCTGCACCTCCAATCACCCCCCTGCACCTCCAATCACCCCCTGCACCTCCAATCACCCCCCTGCACCTCCAATGACCCCCCCTGCACCTCCAATCACCCCTCTGCACCTCCAATCACCCCCCTGCACCTCCAATCGCCCCCCTGCACCTCCAATCACCCCTGCACATCACCCCTCCTGCACCTCACCCCCCTGCACCTCACCTCAATGCACCTCACCTCACATATCCACATTGGGATCAGGGGGGGGGAGTGGCCGCAGAAGAGCTCAGCTGGCTGTGACTTCCCCCTCCGTCCCACGTTGCGAGCGGGGGGGGGAGGGGGGAGGGAGCAGGGAGGGGGAGCAGGCCCTGTGCATGCGCGCCGGGACTGCGGGGAATCGCCGCCATTTAAAAAAAAAAATTATTTATTAAACTGGCGCCCGGCCAGATTCATCGCGGGCCGCACAGAGAGGCCAGACGGGCCGTATGTTGTGCAGGCCTGCTTTACATGGTACAGGGGCTGCTGGCCAATCAGAGCAGACCTGATTGTCCATTCTTTCCCACTCACCAAATGTCTTTAACACCTCCACAGTCCCAGCCTTTGTCAATACACATTTCTCTACAGATGTTGATTAAATCAGAGTCCCTTCCATAGAAATGTACACATGCAAATCACATGACCAGTCTGCTATCTTAGAAATGAGTACATACAGTCACATAATCCAATTGACACTTTACAGGGTTGACTCCAAAATCACATCACAGAACAATGTTGATTCACTAAACTGGGGGATTGCATTTACAGGGAATAAAGTGCTTGGGCTTACATACATAGTGCATTATACATTCCCTGTTCTCCCTCAGATATTAAAGTACATTTGGCCAAAATAAAACCTTACATAGGTGGCCAAGTTACATGGATTTAGGGGTAGCTAGCTGGGCTTCATTTCAGTTTTGTGGTGTCAGCTACCACTACCATCACATCTCCCCCTCAAGAAGAAGACTCTGGGGTAGTCACCCAATCAGTTGGCTCCAAAAGCCTGGAAGTACTTGATGTGCGTTGGTCGCTGGATATGTCCAGCCGGGAGAGATCATCTGTGCTGCCATGCCCGTTACCCTTATCGAAGTCCAAGTCCTGAAGGGCACGGCTCCCGGTTAACCAGGTCTCAATCTCCACGGGCATCCTCCACAACCAATTTAGGGGGTTTGTTGCAGGGTACATGCAACCACACACACGGGTTCTCTAGATAAGGCTTCTTTATGGAGCCTTAAAAACACAAAGCACACAAAACAAAATAGCTTCTCTTCAGCATACAAAAACAAAATAGCTTCTCTTCAGCAGACAAAAAAAGCTTCTCTTCAGCATAGAAAACAAGGCAGCTTCTCTTCAGCATGCAGGACACAGACAGTTCATCACACGTACTTTGAAAAACAGACCTTATAGCAGTAATCTCTTCAGTATTTCAGTCCTGTCTCCTGACCAGCTAGCTTGCATGTGTGTACAGCCTGGGGGTTTTAAAACACCTTGATTATGCAGCTGGGGTCAGACTAATTAAGCAGCCCTTCTCAACTGAAACTTGACCTCGTCACTGCTGCACTGCAAGCCTAAACATAGGTTTGCCAGGTATATGGCTGGTAACGTTCATTCACCCTGTCACAGGGTTGTTCTCCACGAGCCCTGGATAGGGCTTCCCACATACATAGGGCTGCCAGCACTCCTGAGTCCAAGCACTAGCCAGGCACATTGGCAGAGCCTGTAACACTGCCCCGCACTCGGGGGACCAGGCTGCCAGCACCTCGAGCCGCCTCTTGTTCACCTCAGTCAGGATTCTGTCTGGGACGCTATCCCAGCTTTCCCCTCTTACGGTAGCCCTGCGTCTCCTCTAACTCCTTCTCCATGTTCCGTTCCCCCTCCACCGAGACCTGGTATGCTATCAAGTGGAGGGATCTGTGATCCCCGGGGTTGACCAGGCAATCAGGTGGATGAATCCTGCTCGGCTTCTCCGGAACCAGGACTCGCTCTCTCTCCACTACCTCTCACCTTTGCTACCGCTGGGGATATGCGAGCTGCTCCACTGAGCCTACCTGCCTAGCCTCTCCTAGGACATCAGGGAGAGCATACAGCTAACACCGCTGACCCACTAACAGCCTTGTGCTGTAAGGGCTTAAATACCCCTGGTGACCATCTCCGGGGAGCCCTCACACCACTGTCCCGTGGCCTGCCTACTTGCTGGCAGACATCCCAGGTACGGTTGAATGCTGATACCTCCTGGGATGCCTCTAGCCTGCAGAATGGTTGCACTAGCCGGGCTCTGGTACAAGCAACCCCCTGATGCCCTGTCAGCAGGATCTCCTTAGTCCCCTGCAACCACTTGGGCCCTATCTACCCAAGGACCCCCAGCTGGCCACTCTCTGTCCCGCCTGGCCGGAGCAACCGAGGCGGGTGCTGGTTCCCAGTATACAAGCACACAGGGTCCAGGGAACTGATTGGGCATGTTCTTGGAGGCAGACTCGGCCAACCCTCCAGATCAGTGTCTGCCCGCACCCTCTCCTGGGGCCACTCACTGAGCCGTTCACCCTCAATCAGTTTGTCACGGGAATGGTCAGCAGGGATGTCAGGACAGAGGTTAGGCTGGGTCTGGCTTACCTGCCTGGTCTCTTCGGTGACCCTAGAACATGATGGCTCCAAAAGCAGGGGAGTGGCGATCACTGCTGTTAGCTCCAAAGGTTGCGGAGCATGAAACACTGTGATGGATGGCGGTGCCCAAGGGACCACCGCCAGGGCAACTGTCTGACTTTGGCATCCTGTGACTGGAGTCATAGGAGCATCCTCTCCCGGTAGCTTCACCAGCATCCCCGTCTGTGGGAGCTGTTGCTCTGGGCAGACCATTTCTCTGCTGCCCCAGAGGTACCATAGCACTGGTGTCCCCCAGGCTGACCGTCTGCCCATTGCCTGGGACCACTGTATACAAAAATCTTCCATGGACCGCTTGGTCCTCCAGCCAAATGGCTGCACTCTGCTGCCCGTCAAACTGCATCTCTGCACCGCTAGTAGCTGCTGAAGAGACCGCTGGCTGGGTCGTCTGCTTCTCTGGCTGCACGGCTGCTGTCTGTTACTTTGCTAGGGCTAGCCTATAGGCTGTCAGCCCTGTAGATGGGGAACATTGCCCCTGATTGGGGTTACTCGAGCAGGATACTTTGTGGCACTCCATCCACAGATGGTTCGTCCGGTCTCCCCAGGAGCACCGGCCCTCATGGGCATACTCTGCCATCTTGGCTGCAGCCCCTCTGGTATCCAGCTGACTCCACCATGGCTTGGTGGCTTGGGAAGAGTCAGCTACTGGAAGCGCTCGGCTCACATGCACTGTAGCGGGGTTTGTGACCTGCTTCTCCGGCTGAGCCTGCGGTAATCTGATTGGAGCAGGTCCTGCAAGACCTCTTAGTAGGTGGATAACATACAAGCGATAGTCCTCGGTTGAGCCTGGACCCAATGCTGCAACCAAAGCCGCACAAACACTATCTGTATTAGCGTACTTAGCCAAGTCCGCTTTGTGCCACTCAAGGTCCTCAACAAGGCCCATTGTACCTCGGCCGTAACTCGCAGCCCATATCTTGTGCACTGGGCAACTAACGATTGTTGGTACCAGGCCAGCCATCTTCAGATTTACCCAAACTAATATAAATGTGATCGAATAGTAAAATATCAGATTTGTGCAACATTTGTCTGGAACAACTTGTCCTGCGGTCTCGAAAATTCAAGACTGTCTTTGAGCTGTGATTTCCTGTAAGAAATCCCAACACAAACCCCAGTGATCCCACTGCTATGCCACCAGAAAAAGCCTGTCACGATAGACCACTACTTTTGCACCGAAACCACCGGGATCACTAGCACCAGACAGGACAAGGTTGTTGAATAAAATGAGGTTTATTCTGGCACGCCATCAGACAAAACAAAGATGCACAAAACACGATACAATCCCAACTGTGGACCTGGGGAGTAGACTCTAGCCTCGCTACAGTAGGTGCAGGGGCCTGCTTCAAGAAGGCTTGCCCTGTCCGCTTCTCATCCAGGAAATCAGAGTGCTGATCACACAGCAGCCCCTCTGACATGTATCTCCAGCTGGTCACCGTCAAAATTCAAACTCCTTCACAGAATGTCTCTCAGTCTCTCAGATATATTCTCTGATCAGCAGTGCCTCTTGTATAGCCCTCTGTGGCTATCCTTTACATGGGACAGAGGCTGCTGGCCAATCAGAGTAGACCTGATTGTCCACTCTTTCCCACTCACCAAATATCTTTAACACCTTCACGCTCCTAGCCTTTGTCTAAATATACATTTCTCTGCAGGAACCTAAGCTGATTAAATCACAGAGTCCCCTCCAAAGAAATGTACACATGCAAATCACATTACAAGTCTTCTATCTTAGAAATGAGCACATACTGTACAGTCACATAATCCAATTTACACTTTATAGGGCTGACTCCAAAATCACATCACAGAACAATGTGGATTCACTAAACTAGGGGATTGCATTTACAGGGAATAAAGTGCTTTGGCTTACATACATAGGGCATTATACATTCCATGTTCTCCCTCAGATATTAAAGTACATTTGGCCAAAATAAGCGCTACATAGGTGGCCAAGTTACATGGATTTAAGGGTAGCTACTTGGGCTTCATTTCAGTTTCGGGATGCCAGCTACCCCTACCGTCACACTCCCTCCCTCTTTTTTTTTTATTACAGGATTGCTATTTACTAGGAGATGAAAATGGGAGTCCAATAGGAGTCACAACACATGACGTTGTAGCTTCATGTTGGTCCACGGGACCCCAAAGATTTGACACCCATTTAGTTTCCCCATGAGAGATATTTAAACCAATAACAGCACTTCTACGTATCTTGCGAACAGGAGGACCACCCGGGTCCTATTATGTAAGAAAAATACAAAATATAAGAGTAAGGGGAGATTATTGATTTTAAGAAGTGCTCTGTTATGCTGCAAGAAAGTGGGAATGCGTGTGTTCTACTATACAATTTCCCACAATTCAGTCATTTGGAGAACATGTGCATTACTGATAATTATGAACATTTGTCACTATTACTGCATAATAATGTCCTTGTGCTGAAAAAAGAACCATACATTTTGTACAATAAGCAACCTCATCCATCAGCACATAACCTCAAAAAACAGCTGAAACTTCTTTGCATACCAAATCATTGTTCTGAAGACCCAGCTCAGCATTACTCATCACTTCCCACTGAGTAACACTGATAAAAATAAAATAAACGTTGAAAAAGGAAACATGTAACTCAAGACTTACATCCTAGACGAAATGATTCTAACCTTTGTTTAAACACAAGAATTCAGGAAATGTAGTCACATCAGAGGAACGTTGCACTTTGACTTCGTAATACAGTATATATTGTGACATTACACACAAAACAATGTATAATTACTTAGTCAAGAATTAGGGCGGATAAAATACACACTATATTAGATATTACAGAAAAGAAGTACTGTTCTTAGGTTGATCTTTTAAAAAGGAAAATACAATCTATTCCCTTTCCCACAGTAGGTAACCATAAAATGTATGTTCTTATGTTGGTATCTGAACAAAAACTATTCTAGCTAATTTTAAACAAACAGAACTATTTTATCTAGGCTTGACTGATAGAAATGGAAATCCATTAGTCCACTTAAGGACTTAATGGAAAAATAAAAGCCAGATAAAGAAATAAACAACGTAAACCAAAAGTGCACTGTAAAAAAAAGTAAAAAGTGCACGAAATAAGGAGGTTTAGTACAAATTAAACCTGATAGGGGGATACCGAGCAGGGCACTCCACTTACGGCCCACTGAGAGGCAAATGCAGATACTTGCCCAGTGGTCACAGAATGGGTGAACTCTACTCTGATACAGGAGTACACCAGCACCCAGAACAGGGCCTCGCAGGTAAGGGATACCTCCCCAACCAGCCGCTACTTCCTGGACCTGTAAATAGCCAGCTTGGCTAATGCCAGGAACACGATGGTGATGAGGTTCCTGGCCCTAATGTTCTGGGATACTGCAAATTTAGTAAACAAGTTACAAACGCAGCAGTAGGAAAGGTAAAAAGCCTTATCACCTATAAAAACATGGTTTTGTCTTTTATCATGCAATGTTCAAAGAACAATTTTTAGCATTTTAGAATTCATGGATTTCTCAAGCTAATAGTGTTGATCACAGACAGATACCTATTATGTAAAGAGACGTTTAAGTGAAATTTGCATTATTAGTACAACAATGATAAAGAACACTCACTGACATTCACATGCTTCAGGCAAGTCCTCTAAACCTGCCTAACCCCATACTCACTCAGCATACAGTTCGTCCAGTGATTCTGGGTAACGACTTACAAATGAACACACACAGTGGATAACTTTTTGCTTCCTATTCATTTTAACATTGATCCTGGCTGCAGGCTGTGTAAGTATGGAGTCAGGCTGGGTTAGAGGGCTTGCCTGAGACGTGAAGCTGTGTTCTTTATCATTGCTGTACAGTAGAGTGTTTTGGTCACTTTTTACTCAACATATTTCTGTACCTATCATTAGTATAACATAGCAATACTATAAACTAAACTATATACTCTGGACTTCCTAAAGTGGGTGAATTAAAAGGTACGGCATCTAATTTTTCTTAAATTGCCTTGTTTATTCTGTGAAATGCTGCTGTACATTTCCATGTTTTGATTTTTTAGACACCACTACTAACGAAGCTCTGACCAGCAACGTTGGTATTGTTTAAACTGGGTAGAAACGTCTGACTATAGTAACCTGTGAAAATATCAGTGAGCATTGCATACAGTATTTTTGGCATTTGTTACAGTTCTTTTAGATATAAGCATTCGGACCTCATTTTCTAAGCCAATTTTCTATTTAATAAACATCTTAAATTGTGTGTTAAGATATTGTTTCCTCTACTATAACTCAGAAACATGTTGCTAAGTGGGACTACAATTGAATTGGGAAGAAAAACAGAGTTTAAAGGTGCATTTATTCCAGAGCAAAGACAATGTAAGCCAAGGGTATTTTAAAACAATAACACTTTCTTTAAAACAACTGGGTCATGTTCTATAAACTACTGGAAAAGTAAAATGTTAGTAATCACTGTCCACATTTTTGGAATTTAGCTAATCTACAGCTTGTCTCACAGTTCCTTTATTCAAAAACAGACAGTGTCTGTGTTGTTTAATTTAATCAAATACAGATACAATTCTTCTGGAATGGTGACTTCTGCACATTCAATCCTTGAAAGTTGTTTACTGAAATAGTAAAACTTTATCTTTTTAGATATATTTGCCCTTGAAAATATATTGTCTTTATATAGCAGGACGTTTACTATGTTTTTATTTAATGAACACAGTTTTCACGAAGAATTGCCTACAGATTTATGATGCTAACTGTTAGCACGTACAGTATATAGTACCTAGCAGTCTTTCAGGGAAGGGAAGAGAACATACAGGGAATTCTGTTTTGTCAGTTTCCATGCATTATAATTGTCAACTATCAAACTAACACTGTGAATTAACTATCTTTGACTGGAGATTTTGGCCAAATTGAGATAAGCAAATTGTATAAAGATTACATTATAATTATGTAACCTTAACATAGTGTAGCCATGGCTGGGCCAGCTATCTTTCTGCCTTCCCTGTCATGTAAGTCCTAGTAAGATCAAGATAGTGACAGGCTATCCTGTGGGATTTTTCCCTCCTCCTACAGATTCTTTGAGTGGCGGAAGATGAGATGATATAGGAGTCTATGTATGTCCAATAAGGATGCAGATCCTGTGCCCTCCCATTTTGCACCAAGGAGGAGCTGTCCTAAATTATAGAGATGAACCCAGCCCTCACAAGGTGGGGTTCAGGCAGTCCCTCTTCCTTTTTGTGAGATGAGGATGTAAGCCAAGTCTCCTCCCGGCTGGGAGGAAGACATGTGCTCAGTCCCTCATGGTCTGGGTGCCTTCCACTACTCTAGTGAGGCCTCATCATTACCAGCAGGCCTGTACCATCCAGGAGCCTGGAAACTATCCTGACAACTGATTGCAATCGCTGTAAGAACATCAGCAGTGGCTACATAATAAAGACCATCCCTTTTTATATATCTCGCTGAGTCGCAATCTATTGGACAGATGTATGGGGAAAAAAGATTGTCATGGTGGGGATTGCTTTCATTTCTACTGGAGCCCACTATGGCTGGAGTCGCTGACAAGAAAGAACATCTAGGCTCACCGTGAGCCTGTCCTGATTGCCCACTACACCGCGAAACACTGAGAAACTCCTGAGCCAAACAGGTACCGAGCACCATACACAACTGTAGCCAGGATAAATTTCCCGGGGGGGGGGGGGGGGAGAGGAGTGCTACAATAGAAACATAGAATTTGACGGCAGATAAGAACCACTTGGCATACCGTGTCTGCTCGTTTTCTTACAGTATCTGCTGTAAAACCTCAGACCCTTATTTGATTATTTATATATAGGATAGCCTTACTGTATGCCTATCCCAAGCATGTTTGAATTCCCTTACTGTATTTGCCCCTACCATGCCTGTTGGGAGGCTATTTCATGAATCTAGCACCCTTCCCGTAAAGAAGTACTTCCTCCCAATTCCCCTTAGCCTGCCACCCTCCAGTTTCAGATCACAACTTCTTGTTCTAGCACTGCTCTCTCTCTGGAATATGCTTCCCTCCTGTACTTTGTTAAATACTCTTATACATTTGAACATCTCTATAGTATCCACCTCTCCCCTTTATCCTATAAGCGCTACACATTAAGGTCCTGTAGTCTTTCCTGATAAATTTAATACTGTAGATCATGCACCATTATAGTAGCTCTTTTCTGCAATCTCCAATTTATTTGCGTCCTTTTGGAGATATGGTCTCCAGAATAGAACACGGTACTCTAGGAGAGGTTTCACCAAATGATCTATAAAGTGACATCACGCCCTTCTTTTCCTGCTGCTAATACATGTCACTATACAAGCTAACATCCTGCTGGCTTTCCGCATTACTTTGTTACATTGCTCACGTACTTTTAAGTCTGCTGAAACAATGACTCCCACGTCCCTTTCCTCTATAGTAGTTGACATTAAAGTGCCATTAATCCTGTATTCTGGCTGCAACCCAAGTGCAGTATTCTGCACTTTTTGGCATTAAATTCTAGTTGCCACACTCTTTACCATTTCTCAAATAGATCTAAATCATTAGTAATTTTGTTTACTCCTCCTGGAGTGTTAATCTGGTTGCAGATCTTTGTGTCATCTGCAAAAAGGCATACATTCCACTACAGCTCATTTGTAATGTAACATTGAGTCAGTGTTTTACAAAATGAGATACATTGATAAATACAAGTGAATGCTCCTGTATGTCTATACAAGAGTAAGTGCTACAGACAGTTTTCAGGCCATCATTCTCGATATTCTTATCTGATAGTCTAAAATGAGTGCAAACACAATAGCTTTTAAGTAGTTCTGCCTTCTTATTTGGTAAAGCATTGCCATTCATTTCACTGTTTTGATGTGCAACTACAAGGAATTTGTAATAGTTCTTGGTGTCTTAAATCATGTTGCTTTCATAATACATACGTTTCTGTACCTGTCTGCAGTGAAACGGTAAGACATTTAATATTTAATCTATACTCTATTAAATCGATAGAATTTTATGTCACATTGGTAATTAACCTAATAGTTCCATTCAACTTTATTACTCACTCCAGGTGTCCTCTTGATTAGTATGAAAGTAGAACATGACGTTGTTAATATCTCGGGTGGTGTGACCTTTGGACACACATACAAAAAGTGTAATCTACCTCTTTGCGGTCTCCTTTTGTTTTGCTTCTTCCGGATGCATGACCTTTAGATCCTGCTGACCCTCTGGAGGAGCTGCTTCCTGTTGTGGAACAATTGCTAGACATTTGACTTCTTGATAGGAAGTTGGGTTTACTGTAGGGAATGATTTCTTCATCTAAGACAAAAAAAAAGTAAAATGCTATGTACAGTACTGATAACTATAAATCAGCCATTGCCGTCAGTCTTGTGACTTTGCATAAAAAAGTCCCACCTCCTCTCACCCCGTTTAGGAATCCCTCAGTATTCTATCTGAAGGCTGTTAGAGGTAATTGTATAGATACGTTCACCGAGATGGTGATTAATGATTTAGAAGTTGCAACCAAGAAGTTTTTATCCCATTCATCACCCAGTATAATAGTATGGCTCCCAAAATTAACAGCATATTTAATAAACATTGGGAGATACTGCAAAGGGACAAGGGATTGAGGTTGATTCTACCCACCAAACCACAAATAGTTTATAAAAAAGCAAGGAATTTGAAAATTACATTGGCACTGAGTTGTTCTATCAGTGCCTCAAAAAGTAAAAGTATAACATGGTTGAATAACCTTAAGGGATATTATACATGTGGGACGTGCATTGGTTGTGGTTATAGCTCAAAATACAAGGGATTTAAATCCAATGTCACAGGTAAAACGTATGACATTGAGAAATTTATCAATTGCAAAACAAGTTATAGTGTATATATACTGGAATACCCGTGTGGGTTACAGTATATTGGAAGAACGGGACAACCACTTAAGAGGCATTTTGCAGAGTATATCTACAACATAAAAAGAGGATTGGAGACACAGTGTCTCCAACCACTTTAGGGTTAAACATGGGCAAAACCCACAAGGTTTAACATGTAAAGGCATTGATTGTCCAAAAGCCAACTGGAGGGGGGGTGATAGGTTGGGTGTGTTGTCCAGACGTGAAAGTTTCTGGATATACACACTCAAGACCCTTGCCCCTGATGGCTTGAACATTGTACCCTGCTAAAAGTTTGCAATCAAATCCAGTGTGGAATGGAATGGGGACAACTCACTGGTGCAGTATTCCTAGATTTTGCAAAGGCTTTTGACACAGTTGTTCATGTTATCCTGCTTAACAAACTCCAGAGCTCTGGAATAGGGAAACATGCTTTAAACTGGTTTCAGTCCTACCTATCAGGAAGATCCCAACATGTGTCCATCTCAGGCTCTAACTCCAACCCCTTGGATATCACCTGTGGTGTCCCGCAAGGCTCTGTTCTGGGGCCCCTACTCTTCTCAGTGTTCATTAATGATCTTTCCACAGCTTGTAAGGAAGCCTCAATACACATGTATGCAGATGACACAATCCTATATGCACGCAGCCATAGCCTCTGTGACCTTCAACACATACTTCAGTCTGACTTTTTGAGACTCGAAAACTGGATTTCCCAAAACAAACTGTTTTTAAACACTGACAAGACTGTAACAATGGTATTTGGGACCAAGACTACATTTTTAAAGCTTCCAGCGGCTGAGCTCCTGATTAGAACCAACGCTAACACCACCCTAACCCCTGCCACTAGTTTTAAATACCTGGGCTTATGGTTTGACTCCCACTTAACATTCAGAAAGCACATTGATACCCTGACAACCAAGACCTATGCCAAACTAGGGGTACTTTACAGGAACAAATCCTCCCTAAGTCTCCTGGTCAGAAAACGTATCGCACAGCAGATGCTAATGCCAATTATTGACTATGGAGACATAGTATATGGCTCGGCACCTCAAACCCACCTTAGCAAACTTGACATACTCTACAATTCAATTTGTCGTTTTGTTCTCCAATGGAACTACAACATACATCACTGCGAAATGCTCAAACAACTAGATTGGTCATCACCAGAGTCTAGGCGCAAGTTCACCTTTCCTGTCTTGCCTTTAAATTATTTATGGGCAAGATACCCAGCTATCTGAACAAGCTCCTCACCCCTACCACATGCAGCACTTATCACCGGAGATCAGACTCCAAAAGACTGTCCCAAGGCTCAACAAAGTATCCGGCCGTTCCTCCTTTTCTTACTGTGCACCCCAAAACTGGAACAACCTACCAGAGACTCTCACATCCACCACCAGTTTAAGTTCTTTCAAATCTAAGGCTGTCTCACATTTTAATCTGGTCTGTAACTGTTTCATACGCCCATAATATATATTTTCTTTAACTGTGCATGCAATGTCTTGTATATAATGTATATCCTGTTCATTTATGTAACTGTATTTGAAACCATGTATTATTTGTCTTAACTCTGTGCCCAGGACATACTTGAAAACGAGAGGTAACTCTCAATGTATTACTTCCTGGTAAAATATTTTATAAATAAATAAATTGAATTTGATTTAGCTTCTTTCTTGAAATAGTGATTTTTTTTGCTTTCTGGTAGTACATGTTTATTCTTAGGAGCTGCAGGTAGAGATAGGTCTGGAGTTAAATTATGTTTTTAATTATGTATTTGTTTTATGGAATATTAGGGGTGATTGCCATTTATATGTTGTAGAGGGAGAGGGGGGTTGGCCCGGTATTAAAGGGGTTGCACCCCATATGGCCACCCCCTGACCTCACCAGGGAGGCAAGGGGTTAACTGGGCTGTGGTCCAGGAATGTGGCTTACACCTTGCTATGTCATGAAAATGTATGTTCCCCTGTTCCCATGTTTCATTATAATGTCAGTGTCTGTACCACACACACACTGGGATCCATCCGGGAGAGCAAGGGTTAATAGTTGAATAGTGATTATAGCCCTTTGTTTACTTTTCCCGCCTTTTCAGGCACCATTTTGCAGAGTCCCATAGCCCGCCATTGGAGCTCCATTCATTTCAATGGCGGATCTAGCTGTTTTGGACCTGTTTCCCTCGAAGACCAGCAGGTGGCGTCCGAGAAGAGGAGCGGCGGTTTCCCATTGTAAGTCAATGGGCTCATTGACTTCAATGGAGATTCCTCGATGGCGCTTTCCAGGAACGAGTTGGCAGCCGTCCAAACCGCAAAACCGCAAAGGGGATACATTTTCTGAAAAAGAGCTTTCATCAATGTTAGGTCAAGTTCAAAGACAAGTGGCGTGGGAATCTTAGGTTCTAGGGCACCCAGAAATAAACTTCTTTTTGCCCCTAGTTCCTAGGCCTCCCCTCACTAGACCAGCACCTGGCCCAAGTATCCAGGACCCCTGGAAAGGGTCGTGACGGCTGAGCGGGTCACGCCATAGGTTACAATGGCGGCGGCAGAAACGGCACGAGAAAGCGGCTAAGTCCGAAACCCTGCAAATCATAAGCCCATATCTCCGGTTCTGGAGGGTCCAGAGGGCCATGGTTTGGGGTGCCTGTAGTCACTGCTCCGGCATGGCTGCAGAACCATTCCTGACCCTCTCTGACCAACTCGATGGAGTATGGACCACCATAAAGGTTTGTGAGTTTTTGTCATAGACTTCAATGGCAGCCGGTTCCCATTGCCCGGCTATGGCGGAGAAACCCCATAGGCTTCAACGGCGGCGATGCCCCGTTGAAAGTCTATGGCGGCAGACTCCCATAGCCGCAAATGGCGGCGGATTACCATTGAAAGTCTATGGCAACGGAGTCCGTTGTTTTCAATGGGGATTTAGTGAAAAACTGTGATTTAGTTTATAGCGGAGAATTTTGTGTTAAAGTATGAAACGGTTGAAGTGGTATTTGTGTATCTCTGGTTCTGAAGGTCGCAGCGGGCTGAAACGTGGACCCTATAGTGTCCCCGTTCCGGCAGTAAGGTCAGGGAAGTTTGGACCCGCTGGACCCAACAGAACTGGATATTTTAATATGTTTGTGTTTTAACCATAATACTGTATTTTGAAGCAGGGGCAAAAGCCCGCAAAGATTCCTTGTCCCTAAGGAATGCAAATGGCCAAGGGGGGCGACGCAAAGTCTAGGAACCAAGTACTGATCAAAAGAATCCGCCACTCTAACTGTTTACATGAGGGCGGAGAAGTATGAAGCTAGAGTGGTTTGCAAGTGTTATATCTTACACCTACAAACAAGAAAGATCCTGCCAGATACTCCATCTGGTAGACTGGCCGGCACCCCTGATTTAGATGTGGGGCTATAGAAATGAGACAATCAGAGTCCCAGTACGCATGGGCTAACTTGCTGGGGGGCATGGGTTAAACTGTGTTCCCACGTTAGAGATTGGATACAGATAATTGTTCTCCAATAATCTGTATTCAATGTTAAGAATAGGGTTACAAAGGTATATAAACTGTTGTCTTGTCATAAGTTACCGTGACAAGCTCTATAATAACTGGTGGCAGCGGCGGGATTGAACTGAACCTGTATTACAGTGTACTGCGGGACCCTGTAATATAGTGGGAACTCGAGGTGAATTGCGAGTTCCTGGGACTAAAGATATTGAACACACAGTAGTGCAACAGTTAACACAAGTTGTAACACCACCTCACTGCTGCGACCGTGAACCATGAGCGAGGCTGAAGGCTCATCCAACATCAGGACCCGAGCTCAGCTGAAAGACAAGTGCCGTGAATATGGACTGCCCTGGGAGAACCAGGAGGTCGCAGACATGATAGAGGCAATCGGTGACTATGAAGCCCGGCTTGCAGAGCCTCAGGATACGGCTCAGCTTGCCCTTGTGCAGCCGCCCGGAGATCAGGGAAGGAACCCAGTGCCGGGGCGGCAGAATCCCAAGGAGGGAACGAGTGCACCTCCCAGGAGCAGTGCAGCAGGAGGGGTACTGGTTGCTGTGGCTACCAGTCCGTTCACCCCTGAAATGTTGGCACTGATTACTGCGTGGGGTGACAGAGGGACACCGGAGGAGCGGCTGCAGTTTATCACTATGGCAGTGAACAGATCCGCTTATTGCCCCCCTGTCCAGCGCGACAAAGATGAACTCAAACTGGACCAGCACAGTCTCACCAAATTCGTGGAAGGTACTGATCAGATCGACAGTTTCTTAAAGAACTTTGAAACGCAGTGCCGGCGGTACAAAGTGCTTCCCCAGCATCGGGTTGCACGTTTGGACCCCTTACTATCCGGCTTGGCTAAGTAGACGATGATGGCGCTTCCAGATGAGTATGCTGATGACTATGACCACCTGAAAGAACTGTTATTGTTTCAGTACGGTTTTATCCCTGAAGCCTACCGGGGTAAATTCCGTCTGGAAGAGAGGCAGCCCCTGAAGTCCTATGTTACCTACGTGACCCGCATGGCTTTGTACGGGATATGCTGGGTGGATATGAGGCACTGACTTACCAAAGCCTGCTGGACCTAATCTTTCAGGAGCAGCTCATACAGCAGTGCCCGCCGGCGGTGAGGACTTGGGTGTACGACAAGAAGCCCAAGATTTACCAGGAGGCGGCGAGGCTTGCAGACGACTATGTGGCCAGCCGAGCCCTGATGCCCGCCAAAGCAGCAGCCCAGGGGGTGGTGGCGGCTGCCCCAGCCAAAAAGTCTGCCAATACCCCCCACTGGACTCAGAGGCCGCCTGCGGGCAGCAGTCCACCGAAGGCGGGGGAACTCCGGCACGAGTGCCGGTGCTACAACTGTAACCGTACTGGTCACATGAGACCAGATTGCCCGGAACCACTGCGTTCCGGCGGACCCCATCAGGGGCAACGCACCCCAGCTGCGAAGCCGGTAGCCCGCGTGCGGGTGGCTTCCACCAAAGCGACCGGACCGGTCATGGAAGCAACTCCCAGTGAGATGTCCCATGCAACGCCTGTCCCGGTTTCATCGGTGCCTACAGCCAGGAGCGGACGACATCTCAGTGTGGACCTGCAGCAGACGGACGGCCGGAGCAGACATCTCACCCCGGTTACAGTCGGTGACCGGCAAGCAGTCGGCTTGATGGATTCCGGAGCTGCAGTGACTCTGGTCCGACCTGATATGGTCCGGCCAGAGGAATTGCTCCCAGGCCCTGGGATACAGATCACTGTGGCCGACGGAGAGCCACGTTTCCTGCAAGTGGCCAGGATCTTTTTGGATTGGGGGGAGGGCCAGGGTGTGAGGGATGTGGGGGTTTTACCCGGTTTGGATGCTGAAGTTCTTCTTGGCAACGATCTGGGACCGATGACCTGCACCTACGATCGGGTGCCCAAACCCGCTGTAGTGGCGGCGGTTACCCGGAGCCAGACAGCGGCAATGGCGGCGGCGCCAGTCCCCCAGCCTTTGGGACAAACTTTAGCGGAGGGCGCAGAGGAGCCCGGAGAGGTAAGCCAGGATCAGTTGCAACCACAGACTGACTTACTGTTCCCCCTCACCCTTCCCCATTCTACAGACAATGACATGACTGGGGGGTGGCCAGAATTAGGAGCCCAGTTTAGGGAGGCAGTGAAGACAGACCCTACCCTGGCCGGCGTGAGACTTCGGGCATCCGAATCTCAGGCAGTGGAGGGCACTGAGCACTGCCTATGGCATAAGGGACTCCTGTATAGAGAAGGGAACCCAGGGATAGAGGAGGGAGTGGCCGGTAAGCGACAGCTAGTAGTGCCCCAGGGGTACCGACAGCAACTGTTACGGGTAGCTCACTCTATTCCGTTAGCGGGACATCAGGGGATCAACAGGACGCGAGCCCGGTTATTACAGTGTTACTACTGGCCGGGGGCATCTCGAGATGTGGGCAATTTCTGCCGCTCTTGTGATGCCTGCCAGCGAGTAGGTAATGCGGGCGACCATGTGAAGGCACCCCTGAAACCACTACCAATAATAGGGGAACCCTTCCAGAAAGTAGCGATGGACCTTTTAGGACCCCTTATGATTCCTAGCAGGTCAGGGAAGCGCTACATCCTCACGGTGGTGGATTTTGCCACCCGGTACTCTGAGGCGGTAGCGCTTGGCACCATAGATGCCAAGACAGTGGCAGCAGCTTTGCTGAACATTTTTTCTAGGGTAGGTTTCCCTAGTGAGATCCTAACCGATCAGGGGTCGCAGTTCATGAGTGAACTGTTACATTGTCTCTGGGATGCCTGTGGTGTACAGCACCGGCACACTACCCCTTACCATCCCCAGACAAACGGATTATGTGAGAGGTTTAACAGTACCCTGAAGCAGATGCTTCGGACCTTTATAGAGGCGGAGGCGAAAGACTGGGAGATTCATTTACAGCACTTGCTGTTTGCCTACCGAGAGGTACCGCAGGAATCTACAGGCTTCTCCCCCTTCGAGCTACTATATGGCCGCAGGGTACGTGGACCTCTGGACCTATTCCGTGAGGGATGGGAAGGGGAGGTTACTGCTACTGATGCTTCAGTGATCCAGTATGTAGTAGATCTCCGAGACCGGTTAGAGATGCTCATGGGGATGGCCTAGGACCACCTCAGGGCCGCTCAGACCAAGCAGAAGCAATGGTATGACCGGCATGCCCGTAGCAGAGAATTCATCCCAGGACAGCAGGTGCTTGTTCTCAAACCCACTCGGGAGAACAAGTTGATGGCTGCCTGGTCGGGACCATACCTGGTCATCCGAAAGGTGAATGAGTACAACTACGTTGTACAGGTAGAGCCTGAGAGGCATAAGCAGTAATGGCAGTTTGTAGCCCACTGCTGGAGGATCCGGCGAGCAATGCTCTGCCTGATCTCCTAGGGGAGGCTAGGCAGGGAAACACTGTGGAGCAGGTGGAGATAGGAGCACAGTTGAGTGCTAGGCAGAAGGAAGAAGCCTGGGACATGCTAGCTAAGTTTAGGGCCCTCTTCACTGACATGCCAGGGACCACACATCTCACAAAACACCCAGTGCACACAGGGGACCTGCAGCCTCTGCATAAGCATGCTTATAGAGTGTCAGCAGAGGTCAAGACCAGTATGGAGAGGGAGATAGATGAGATGCTGACCGTAGGGGTAATTACTCCATCCCAGAGTCCTTAGGCAAGCCCGGTAGTTCTAGTCCCTAAGAAGGACAAGACCACCCGGTTTTGTGTGGACTACCGCTTGCTCAACGCTGGGACGGTGTCAGATGCCTACCCCATGCCCCGCATGGATGAGTTACTGGATGAACTCGCAGGGGCAAAGTATCTGACCACCATGGATTTGAGCAAAGGCTATTGGCAAATCCCACTGACCCTGGAGGCTAGGGAGAAGTTAGCATTCATCACTCCAAGTGGCCTCTATGAGTTTTTAGTGATGCCATTTGGGATGAAGAATGCCCCGGCTACCTTCCAATGCCTGGTCAATAGGTTACTGTAAGGAATGCAGAGCTATGCCAGGGCTTACTTAGATGACATTGCTGTCTTTAGTAATTCCTGGGACTCCCACTTAGGACATGTAGCTGCGGTGCTGGATAGGATCAGGGAGGCTGGGCTTACCTTGAATCCCACTAAGTGTATGGTAGGGATGACAGAGGTCCTGTACTTAGGGCACAGGGTGGGTGGAGGGCACCTCAAACCAGAGCCAGCTAAGGTAGAAGCCATAGTTCAGTGGCCTGTTCCAAAAACCAAGAAACAGGTCATGGAATTTTTGGGCACCGCAGGGTACTATAGGACGTTTGTCCCACAGTACAGTGCCGTGGCCAAGCCCCTGACTTATTTGACCAAGAAGCAACTGCCTGTGCTTATTACCTGGACTCCTGCCTGTGAAACTGCTTTCCAGGCACTGAAAACTGGCTGCCCCGGACTATATAAAACCAGAGACATAACATAAAACACAGACAAAGCTCAGTGCACATCCAGAAAAACTTATATATGGTACAGTGCCTAAATATACATGTATAAATAACTAATAAATAAAATGGTCTTTTAGTTTAACATTTTGGCCAAATTGTGCCAACTGCACGGCAGACCACGTTTCAAGGGTACCTACACTAATATAGATTCTTAATAACCTGTGCATTTCCAGGAAGAATGCCACTCCATGGCATCTCCCACTCTCAGGGGAACTTGCCTGCTTACAGTGTGATTGTGACAAATCTATTACAGAGTGCTTTTCCTGGTAATGTACAGGTTAATAAAAGCTTCAATCAGACTTAGAACTTTTGCAACTAATATTGACAGATTTATTATAAATCATTCTTCCAGGCAATGCACAGGTTATTAAGAATCTATATTAGTGTAGGGACCCTTGAAACGTGGTCTGCCGTGCAGTTGGCTCAAGGGCTTACAACAATTTGGCCAAAATGTTAAACTAAAAGACCATTTTATTTATTAGTTATTTATACATGTATATTTAGGCACTGTACCGTATATAAGTTTTTCTGGATGTGCACTGAGCTTTGTCTGTGTTTTATGTCATGTCTCTAGTTTTAAATATATATATATTGCCATGCTCAGTAGCACTCCTCTGTGAAACTTATATGCTTATATATATATATGTTGTGGGTATTTTGGGGGTTTAATATGAGCTTGTAGGTGTTCTGTATGTTGCCCCGGACTATACCAAACATTTCCTTATGCAGACTGATGCCTCCGACTATGGCATTGGGGCTGTGTTGAGCCAGGTGGGCGACAACGGCAGAGATGCACCCTGTGGTGTACCTCAGCCGAAAACTACTCCCCAGGGAGGTGGCCTATGCCACCATTGAGAAAGAGTGCTTGGCCATTGTGTGGGCACTCAAAAAGCTCCAGCTCTATGTGTATGGAAGGGCATTCACGGTCCTCACAGACCACAACCCCCTGAGTCGGCTGCAGAGGGCATCAGGGGAGAATGCCAAGTTGCTAAGATGGAGCTTGGCCTTGCAAGAATTTGAGTTCACCATTCAGCACAAAAAGGGTAGTGAAAACAGCAATGCTGATGGACTTTCACGTCAGGACTATCCCTCTGAGACTGAATTCATTAATGGTGCCAGCAGTGCCCCACTCCCCGTTAGGGCCAGTGTGCCACAGGTCACCCATTAAGAAGGGGAGGTGTAGAGGGAGAGGGGGATTGGCCCGGTATTAAAGGGGTTGCACCCCATATGGCCACCCCCTGACCTCACCAGGGAGGCAAGGGGTTAACTGGGCTGCGGTCCATTCATTTCAATGACGGATCTAGCTGTTTTGGACTTGTTTCCCTCGAAGACTAGCAGGTGGTGTCCGAGAGGAGGAGCGGCGGTTTCCCATTGTAAGTCAATGGGCTCATTGACTTCAATGGAGATTCCTCGACGGCGCTTTCCAGGAACGAGTTGGCAGCCGTCCAAACCGCAAAGCGGATACATTTTCTGAAAAAGAGCTTTCATCACTGTTAGGTCAAGTTAAAAGACAAGTGGCGTGGGAATCTTAGGTTCTAGGGCACCCAGAAATAAAATTCTTTTTGCCCCTAGTTCCTGGGCCTCCCCTCACTCGACCACCACCGGGTCCAAGTATCCAGGACCCCTGAAAAGGGTCGTGCCAGCTGAGCGGGTCGCGCCATAGGTTACAATGGCGGCGGCAGAAACGGCACGAGAAAACGGCTAAGTCCGAAACCTGCAAATCATAAGCCCATATCTCCGGTTCTGGAGGGTCCAGAGGGCCATGGTTTGGGGTGCCTGTAGTCACTGCTCCGGCATGGCTGTTGAACCATTCCTGACCCTCTCTGACCAACCCGACAGAGTATGGACCACCATAAAGGTTCGTGAGTTTTTCCCATAGACTTCAATGGCAGCCGGTTCCCGTTGACTGGCTATGGCGTTGAAAACTCATAGGCTTCAACGGCGGCGATGCCCCGTTGAAAGTCTATGGCGGCAGACTCCCATAGCCGCCAATGGCGGCGGATTACCATTGAAAGTCTATGGCGGCGGAGCCGTTGTTTTCAATGGGGATTTAGTGAAAAACTGTGATTTAGTTTACAGCGGAGAATTTTGTGTTAAAGTATGAAATGGTTGAAGTGGTATTTGTGTATCTCTGGTTCTGAAGGTCGCAGCGGGCTGAAACTTGGACCCTATAGTGTCCCAGTTCCGGCAGTAAGGTCAGGGAAGTTTGGACCCGCTGGACCCAACAGAACTGGATATTTTAATATGTTTGTGTTTTAACCATAATACTGTATTTTGAAGCGGGGGCAAAAGCCCGCGAAGATTCCTTGTCCCTAAGGAATGCAAATGGCCAAGGGGGGCGACCCAAAATCTAGGAACCAAGTACTGATCAAAAGAATCCGCCACTCTAACTGTTTACATGAGGGCGGAGAAGCATGAAGCTAAAGTGGTTTGCAAGTGTTATATCTTACACCTTCAAACAAGGAAAATCCTGCCAGATACTCCATCTGGTAGACTGGCTGGCACCCCTGATTTAGATGTGGGGCTACAGAAATGAGACCCTCAGAGTCCCAGTATGCATGGGCTAACTAGCTGGGGGGCATGGGTTAAACTGTGTTCCCACGTTAGAGATTGGATACAGTTAATTGTTATCCAATAGTCTGTATTCAATGTTAAGAATAGGGTTACAAAGGTATATAAACTGTTGTCAACCCTACAGTCTTTGTCTTCTAATTACATCTTGATTGTCACCTGATTGCTGGATAATTGCTATCTGATACTTCTTCATTCCCCAACCCTAAGTAAGTGTTATCTTCTTGCCTGTTAATTGTACTATACTGCTGTGTTCACCTATTTAAGGAATAAATATACTTTATTATATCTAAGCCTCGTTCAGTTCAACCCAGTTATTTGGTGTATATTATATCTTGTCATAAGTTACCGTGACATATGTTTGCATATTTTTATCACTTTTTATGTACATTACTGTATGGTCTATTAGACTTTAGAGGTTTAAGGGTCCGTGTTTGTATAATGAGTAAGAAAGGAGTAACCCATTACTTTAGACTATATTACATTACGCTGATGTATTTTAATATTTCTATCTGCACATTAGACAGCATCATTGGCCCTTTTCCTTTAAGCATGTTAGTTCTAGTACTGAAAGGGTTATTCCCTGGAAGTATAAATAGCACACTCTAAAGTCATGGCTCTATTTTCCCCTGAGGAAGTGACTGCTGACATCACGAAATGCGTAGGGAGGGAGGAGCCTAGTCGTTTGGCATGCTGATCAGTGAAGAGTCTTTGTAACAGAGCTGTTACAGTATCAGTTAAAGTTGTCGGAGTCCACAGCTGTTAGGCGCAAACAGCTGATAGACACTGCAAGGAGCAAAGATTTCAAGCTGGGGACGGCTTTTTTTGTTATATGGCAGGACGTGACACAATGTAAGTGTATATTCGTCTTGTGTATTTGTTTTTATTAAAGTGTTATTTGCAGTACCACACTATCCCTTTCATCTGTTACACTATCGGTGGAACTGTTCCGGTGTTTGGTGTGCAATTACAAGAGGGATCTAATCAGGAGCAACACGTGGGGTTTGTGAAGGTCTGAAAGAAGACGCGGGCAAAAGCACAGATTGTATCCACCGTATATAACAAGTAATCATCTTGTAAGTAGGCATTTTTAGTGTTTGCGAGAATAATTCCTTAACAGTCCTAGATTTCTGTGCAATGGTGTGTTCCCTTTGTATTTTTCAATAGGAGGGAGATAGAGAGTGAAAGAAGCACGCCTGGATTGCACAAACTGGATTAATTTATTGGATTGGGAACTAATTTTGGACCATATCCAGGACAGTGGGGACTGGTGATACATTTACCATTATACCATTTAACTTTTGGCGCCCGGGATTACTTTTCTTTTTCTTTGTGGTGATTTGTAGTGAGTGCAGTGAGAGCACTTGTGTTTGGGAGTCCCCTGGGCAGCCATTTTTTCCACTTTAGCTATCTATCTGTCACCCTTAATAATAGGTCACAGTTAAGTTCTGGCATTAGGCAAAAGTTACCTTATTGGTTTTGGTTATATGTTTTTGTAGATTAGCTCTTGATGTATGTTATTTAGGTGTTAGATTTGTCATAAAAATTTCTCCACCTGACGAAAATAGCAAAATTAATCCTATCAAGAGTTTATTAACATTAAACAACGTTTGTAGATAAACATTCATGGTCTAACCACTGTAAAAAAGAATTACACTGAAACTCGAGACAAAAGGAATTACATATGGGCTTAGTTCTAGACACAAGGAACTACTTAATTGTTTTATCTTTGAGTCTGCAACATTTGTTTGTTGTCAACAAAAATCCTTAGTGTGTAAAATGCCATAATTAGCAAATACAACAAGTAAAATCAAAGGTACAAACGGAAATTATTTTGCCTTACGCTCCCTGTGCTGGAGTTGATGACCAGCTGCTCCCCGAAGACTTTGTCCTGCCCCATTTCTTCTCTCCACTGAAGAAGAAGCACTTGTGTCCCTTTCCAAAGACGAGGCAGAGCATTCCATTTGTGGCCCATTTGTGTGGATGGAGCAGGTTTGATCAGCTGGAGGTGGTTCGGGAGGTGGAGGAAGATCTACACAAAAGAGATACAGTACATAAGGATATTTATCAAGTTTAATTATAGAATTGCATTTTCAGATACTAAACTAGTATTTGTCTTTTTAACTAAATAAAATAAAAATTCAGAATGGTGTAAACTTCACAAGAAAGACCAGTAATGTATAAATGACATTGCATATTTCTGCTTCCTTAATTTTATTAACTTCCTTTACTGAAGGCCACTTTTTTCCACACAAGTTATTGGTAATGCTTTAACAGTTAAAACTATTGCTTTAATAATAAACTGTACATGTACAGTACTAGGAAAGAGTGTCTCCATTATAGCTCTGACTTTCTAAGACATAATCTGTGAGTGTCATAAATTCTTCTGACCGTGCAGTTATTTCAGAAACTTCTGTGCTAATATAAAGTGTGTGAAAAGTACATTATTGATATTTACAGCCAAGACTATTAAAAAGTCTACAAGCCCTAGGGCCCACATTTTGTTGGGCTATTTTTCTCTCACACTGGCACAGTTAAGGTCTTCTCAACTACCAATACATACTCGACAACTAATAACAACTTGCAGTTGGTTCAGCTCTAAAAACATTATCAACACTGCAATTATTAGATGAATTAATCTAAATTGGTGCTAATGATTTTCAAGAATTTGGATACACACGGGAAATAATAAATATGATCCCAAAACAGGCATAAATAATGCATTAATGCACATAATTCTGCCAGAGGTGAAAACACAGAAAACCTCTTGTAAAATACTTATTTAATTTTGAACGTAACATATACATAAACTCAATGCACATTTAAGTGAGTACTCTGTGTTTCAGCATAAAGTACTTTATACTGCCAAATTCCCACTTGAAGGAAATATAATCCTCAACAGAAAAATAATCCATAAAACTCAACTGTCCAAGCAACCTAATTACTTTTAAACATAACAGATACTTCAGATAGAATTTCAGGAGACTTTTAATTATAGTTTCTCCCCCTCAGGGGTTTGAGAGGCTGTTAAGTTTGGGATTTCTCAGTTATGGTTGAATATATCACCTACTGTATCTAATTTGTGTCACATAGGAATTCCAAACAGGAAGAGTTTAATTATATGAATCTTTAATCCTTAGAATTATCTTTCAAAGCTAGTTTACAATACCCAATGTACTATGTGTAGGGTGACCATATGTCCCGGTTTAGCCGGGACAGTCCTGGTTTTTAAGGCTCTGTCCGGACTTTTTGGGGTATGTATTCCGCTGGCCGCTCATGCACGATCGGCACTTGCAGTAGCTGCAAAGGCAAACAAGATCTTAACTTGATTAAACGGGCAATGAATGGAAGGGAAGTAAACATAATTATACCCTTTATAAAGCAATAGAAAGACCTACACCTTGAATATGAGGTACAATTGTGGGCACCACTCATTAGAAAAGACATTATGGAACCAGAGAGAGTGCAGAGAATATCCACCAAATTAATAAAGGGGATGGATAATCTGATTTATGAGAAGAGGCTAGCTAAATTAGGTTTACATTAGAAAAGAGGCGTCTAAGAGGGGATATGATAACTATATATCGGGGACAAAACAAGGAGCGTTCAAAAGAACTATTCATCCCATAGAAAGTACAAATTATACAGGGGCATCCCTTAAGGTTGGAGGAAATGAGATTTCACTAGCAACAAAGGAAATGGTTCTTTACAGTAAGTATCGTTAAAATGTGGAACCATGGAAACTGTGATGGCAAATACAATAGATAATGTATGTTCAAAAAAAGGTTGGACATCTTTTTAGAAAGGAAAGGTATACAGGGATATGCCAAATAAGTAAACATGGGAAGGATGTTGATACATTTATTTATTTTATTTTAAAATGTTTTACCAGGAAGTAATATATTGAGAGTTACCTCTCGTTTTCAAGTATGTATACAGGGAGTAATCTGATATTTGGAGTCAGGAAGGAATTTATTTTTCCCCTTATGAGATATCATTAGACAATATTTCACTTGGGTTTTTTGTTTGCCTTCCTCTGGATCAAGATACTGTAAGTACATGTAGCCTAGCTAGTCTAGACTGGCTCTTTGCCTCCTTTCATAGATGCCCTGATAGACCTGCAGGCTGTGACAGGTTAATCCTAGAGGCTTTTGACCCTCCTTGCTGACTCTTGAGTGACAGAAGTGGTGGTGACTCATTGTCTGTGTACAGCCAAGAGTGGTACAGACATTGAGCCCTCCTTTTCCTTAGCTCAGAGGGGAAGTTCTAAATTGATTTAGTTATTATGTATACAGACGTGTGTGTGTATATTGTTCCTGGGAGGGGCTTATCCTGTTGCGTAAGGATCCCTTTCAGGTGGAGGCGCTGCACCGAGGTGGTCATCTGGTCACCCCAGGCTCCCAGTGACAGAGACACCGGCCTTCTGGGAGCCAACAGGTAACGGCAGTACCGGCAGTCTCTTTAGTAAGGGGGAAAGAGGGCTACAATAAGATAAAGTATCTTAATAGTCATCTAAATTTAGCATAGGTTGAACTTGATGGACATATGTCTTTTTTCAACCTCATGTACTATGTAACTACATTATGTAACTATGTACTAAAATAGAAAAGGAGAAAAAGCGGAGCACTGCCAAAAAAATGAGGAAAAAGGCTGGGGCAAAAAATAAAGATTATTTATTGGGCATAATGGCCAAAAAGACAAACACACATGGTTAAAACTCTGACGCGTTTCCCGCCGTGGAAGCGCTTTATCAAAGAGTACTGAGGTTCTCACAGTGTCAGACTATATAGTAGTCCCTGAAGTATACGCCCTAATCTAAATCCAATGAATTAGATGATGGTCTAATTAATTATGCAAACAGCTGTGGTTTAAAGCTGAAGCAAGGGTCAATAGTGTAAGATGTTAACATGACACTAATCATAATATGAGACTGTGAGAGCCTAAATGGTTACAACAAATAACAGTTAATAAAAAACAAAAAGAAGAAAAAGACTAATATTAAACATCATAGCAACAATGTGTCAAATGTATCGATATCATAAAAACATACATATATAATATATAATGAAAAAATATAGTCAAATAATGTGTTAATGCTAGATGAACACTAATAGAGTGTAATAATATAACTGAATATATAGATAACAATATAAACTATGTGTATACCTAATGTATAAACATAGAAATATATAATATGAGAAATATTATCAAAAAAATAAATTAAATACATAGATAATTAGATATAAAAAAATCATATTGTGATTAGTAAGCAAAATTAGTCAAGTCTTCAATGTGGATAAACAATTTTTACAAATTATATTAAAAAATGGTAATAAAAAACCCTTATAACAGAATAGTACATATAATATATAATATAGTCACCTGTGCATAGCTATACAATAAATAATAAATACATATGTAAATTTAGATCTATAATGATTATAATAGTGAAATTTATATAAACCAATAATATATATAATCATCAGGTGGCTTATCTTATAAAGTAGATATATGTTATACGATTAAAACATTCCAGACAGTGAGGACATGTGTATGGATATATGCATATCAAACAAATCTAATGAGTATAAATCCCATAGAAGATATATATGAATCTAGAACATAGATAGCAGAAGCTATCTATATAAACTTATGTTTGAGCATAGATGACAGATTATAAAAAATGCTTCAATTCCCAATCGATATTAATACCAGAGGGTTGCATGGTGCCTAAACTGTACATCCAGTACATTTCTTTTCTGTTTAGTATACCCAGCCTGTCTCCTCCCCGGGTTGGGGCATGTATATGATCTATTCCTGAGAAGGAAAAGTTCTTAATAGTCCCCTGTGGACATGTTGAAAAATGTCTGGAAACCGGGTGGGATTGATCCCTCTTATTGATTGCACGGACATGTTCCATGATTCTTTTTTTGAGGGGCCTAATGGTGCGACCCACATAACCCCTCCCGCATCCGCATCTCAAAAGATATACTGTATAGCTGGAATTGCAGTTGATAAAGGTATGTATAATGTGTTCAGCCTTTGGATTAATGCTTGTAATTTTTTTAATTTTATTTGCATACTTGCAAATACTACAATGTCCGCATGGAAAAAATCCCTTAGGGATGTTGCTAATCCGTTTGAAATTAGTACTGGAGTCAAAAAGACTAGGGGAGAGTGATGTACCCAATGACTTAGCCTTCCTGAAAACGAATTTTGGTTTCTTGTCGAGAATAGATGACAAATCATGATCTAGTTTTAGAGTGTCCCAATGCTTGTGTATAATACATCGGATACGATCTGACTGTGTGCTTTGTTGAGTAATAAACAATGGTGTAACCATATGTTCTGGTGATGGTTTCTTTCTAGAGGAGTTCAAAAGGTCCCTTCTATCTAGTTGTTTAACAGAATTCAAAGCCTCTGTAATATGTGATATATTGTAACCCCTAGATTTAAATCTAGAGATAAGGTCTTTTGATTGAACATTAAATGATTCTTCTGTTGAACACAACCGTTTCAATCTAATGAATTGTCCTTTGAGTATACCTTTTTTAAGGTATTTTGAATGATTGCTGTCTGCTCTAAGGTAAGAATTGCGCACGTTCGGCTTCCTATAAATGTCAGTTTGGATGCACCCCCGCATATCCACATACAACATTAGGTCTAAATAATAAATGTGGTGAATATTCTCCTGAAAAGTGAAATATAAATTGTGATCATTAATGTTAAGTTGGTGAATGAATGTTTGGAGTGAAGTGAGGTCACCATCCCAGATAAATAAAAGATCATCTATGTAACGTTTGTAGAATTTGATTTGGTGCCTAAAAGAATTATTATCACTAAAAATAAAATTAGACTCCCACAACCCCATAAAAAGATTTGCATATGAGGGTGCGAAAGAGGTGCCCATAGCTGTGCCCCGAAGTTGTAAATAAAATTGTGAATCAAATCTAAAATAATTGTGCGTGAGTAAAAATGTGATAGAATCTGATAAAAAAGTGCATAGTGCTGGTGCTAAGTGAGATGATGAGAGATAATGTTGTATAGCGGAAATGCCTTGCTCATGTTTGATAATATTGTAGAGAGAGGTCACATCCATAGTCACCCATCTGTAACTCTCTCGCCACTGTATATGGTTAAGGTCAAATATCAATTGGCTTGAATCTTTCAAAAAAGATGGCAATGTTTGTACAATCGGTTGAAGATATGCATCTATAAAACGAGAGAGTACATCTCCCAAAGATCCAATGCTCGCCACAATGGGCCGTCCCGGAGGATTTATGAGTGACTTGTGGATCTTTGGGAGATGGTGAAAGATGGGAACTATGGGATTAGGAGAGCATAAAAATTCAAATTCTTTTTTACTTAGTACATACAATTCTCTCCCAAGGTCAAGCAGATCATTCAATTCATGTAGGAAAGTAGTGGTATGGTCAGAGGACAGTTTGCGATAAGCCTGATCTACAGACAGCTGTCTTAATGCTTCCTGTTTGTAGGACTCAGCAGATTGAACAACAATCGCACCACCCTTGTCTGCATTTTTAATGACAATAGTTTTGTCTGATTTTAAGGTTTGTAGTTCTTGCAACTCAAGGGTGGTTAGATTGCTGTTCTGATATGTATTTTTTTTACAATTTTCCGCCAAATTCCTCAGATCCTTTTCCACTAATCTTTCAAATGTGGTGATAAAAGGACTCTTTGAGCCATAAGGACAAAAGGTGGATTTCTTTCTAAAAGTGGTGTGTTCAAAACTGAGAAAGTTAGAAAGGGACACCTCCTCAGAATTGTTCTCTATATCTTGTTCCATATATAAATCTTCCAAGTCAGAGACAGCACAATAATCTTTGAATGAGAAACTAGAAACAATTGGTTCTGGTGAGTCAACGCCAGAGTAATCTGGCGTTGACTCCGCAGAATCACATAACATAGGCACATCCAAAATGGGTACAACATTATTTTGTTTGTTCAAAAAGAAGTTTTTTATATTTTTAACTATGTACTAACCTCCTTGTTTAGCTTCTCTGCGATAGTGACCTGACTTAGATTTTTTCTTTGCTCTTGATTTCTGTCCTGGAGGTGTACTGATATTTTCTTCTGGAATGTTGTGAGACTTTGCTGGAAACAAATTGACCAATGAAAAAGTCAGCATCAAATCAAAAGCAGACATTTTTTTTCAAATATATTACACGTCTGCCATGTTCAGATTAACATTACATTGGGGGGGAAAAAACTTCAATTAAAGTTTAAAAAAAAATTATGTTTGGAAAGCCAGACAAAGTAAAAAAAAACAAACAAAAAAACAAGTATTTTTACATAAGTGAACATTTTGGTAATATGTAAGTACAGTATGAAGCTTAAATTATTAATTAAAAGCTGTTTAGTCTATACTACACATGTATTTGTAAAGGTATTTTTTCTCATTGTTCAAATAAACTAATTTGTGAATAGAAAGTTCATTTAATGTTTAGATTGTTGGGAACTTTTAAATACTTGGAACCAACATATTGCACTTTAAATAGCAATAACAACCAGTCATGTCTTTGCAGAAATGAGTATGCATGTACAAATCTGTATATATTATTGTTTATGTCAGTGTATCTGTGTTTATACTATGTATTAGTGCATCAGTTTGTCTGTATGTGTATCAATGGGTTAATGTATGCATACTGTGTGATCATTCGCGTTTGTTAGTGAGTTTGTGCAATGGAATTAAAGAGCATTGGGTTCTGGTATTAGGAGTCAGCAGCAAAAATGGCATATTACCAAAATATGTGCACTATTTGACCCCTTTTACAAAAACTTGAATACAGTAGTTGGTTCAGTGCCCAACTGTAAGAAATGTTGGCTCTAAGTCATAAATGGTGGATATATTTATGTCAATTTACTGATGGATCCAGACTTTCCTGGAGCCATGGAAAAAGAAGCAAAATGCTGCAGCTCCGGGGACAGTAAAATCCATTCCGCATAATGGGACCCCCCACAAAGAATTTCTCAGTCCTGGGGGAAACTGCAGGATCCGGACACCGGGTGCAACCAGCTTTCTGCTTTCCTTCCGGTATGTATGTGTGTGCACGCATATGTACTGTATATATGTGTGTGTGCGCACATATGTATATGTGTGTGTGCGCACGTGTGTCTGCGCACGTGTGTGCGTGTAAACTTTACATTAATATAATATGAGATTGCATGCCTAGTACTGACCGGAATTAGGCAAAATGATGTTCTCAGCACTTAGCGCAGGATTCTGACTTAGGTTACGTCTGTGACCATGCCGTTGTGTCTCCATACCGTCTGCCATTGTATTTAGATTGGGATTAGACTGTGTCAGGGGAGGACTTGGAGCTCTTGGTATTGGTACTGACCCAGCTGGTAATCGCCTAAAATAGTAACAAGAAATTGTTTAGCTAGGAATAAATAATGACTGCACTTAATGCAAAACCTTAACATTTAAAAGCGAAAATATTTTTAGAAGAAATAAGTCATGTTTAGTGTAGATACTATATCTGCAAAACAAGAGTGATTTTCTTGTAGTAAAATATAAAACATCAATACGTAAGGCTAAAAAAGTACTCAAACACATGTTTTTAAAATGTTGGTATTATCTAAAATATTAGTTTGTAGGAATTTTTTTTTTGACACAATACAGAATATTATGCTATAAAACAAACAAAGATAATGGAGTGTCATGCTGTAACTAGTTTAGTGAGTTTATAGATATAGTATGGCAATAAAGTTTTCTAACCTAGGATGATGAGACATTTCAAACTGATGGAGCCTTGGAATATCTTCTGAAGCACGCATCTCATCCCGAGGGGATGGAGTTAGTGTGGCAGTAGATTGTTGACCGTAGGAGTGAGCTGGTGATGAAGCCTCGCCACGAGGTGGAGGAGGAGGACAATCTTCTTGAACATTTTCCATCAGGTAAGTTCTTTCGGGTAAGGGAGGGCACCATTCTTCTGTGTCAGAGCTAAAATATAATCATAAAAATTGTTATTTATTAGCTATAATAGATTTGCCATTCCTGTTTCTATTGTGTAATTCTATTACACTGTCAAAAGTGTATATTACAGAGATTATACGTGTCAGTACTTGATTTTATAACCACCCATAACAGCCAGTTGCCCCTTCACTTAAATAGAACAATATATAACTTTAAATATGGTATATTTTGTACTTTTAATGTTTTACAGCTATTTGTATATACAAAAAGTTTAATGTTGGCACATGATATATAAAAAGGTAAGTGCACCACTTAAGAAAACTACGGGTTCAACCACTACATGACCTTATTAGCTTAGGTCACATGTACCTGAATTAAAATAGAGTGGTTAACATTTAATTTCACACTGTGGTGGTAGTCTTTAGGACATATTTACATGTGTTATTTTTCTTTAGGCGATCCTTATGATGTGAGTGGCCACTCTTGTTAGCATAAGTATTACGCCATGACTCTTTAACTTCTGCCAAACTTCGGCCAAATCCAACACCCCAAAGGGACGGATTGTCAGCTTCTGCTAACTTCATTGCAGTTACTCAAGCAGCTATGTAATTTCACACACAAACTAAATATAAAGCTACAGTAATAAAATATACGGTACAGATTCTATAAATGCTTACAAAATGTTCAAGTATATTATTTTTTACGTCTCTTTAGATATGTACATAAAATAACATTACATACATCCATGTACTTTTTTTTATAATCTAGCCCTTTGGAAAATTAATGGAAGAGCACTGCTTTACATCCTTATTCTTAAAAGAAATCAAGACTAATCAATACAAACAAGCTGGGTGCTTGCCAAAAAAAAAATCCTCGCTCACAACAGGCTTGTATATTGTTAGAAATACATAGCAGAGGCTCCAACATATGTCTCTTGACTTATTTGGTAATGATTATTCATATTTGTCCATACTTCATTTCAATGTCTGTATCTTCTTCTTGGTATTGGCTCAGTTCATTGGCAGGAGGTGGTGGTGGAAGGATTTCTGTCCAGTTCAATGATGGTGTTTTCACTGGCTTCCCAATAGACTTCTGTTTTCCAATTTTGGGAACTGTGAATTTCAAAAAAGCATTACTTAAGATTGGGAGAAAATGTGTACCTACTGTATTAGCTGGACCTTAATGCTAAATGTATTAATTAGCTGCATATAATTGTAACGTGTATAATTCTAGCATGGTTGTAGGGGGCATTGTTAGACAAGATAAAATAATCTATCTTCACTAACTACAATATTTTATAACCCATTAATAGTTTTGATAACTCATATACAACATACAAGATCTAAGCACAATGACATGGTAAAGAAATGTAGTACAGAATATGCTATTTTCGGTGGGAGAACTATCCAACTGTATTACAAATATCAAGGAAACTCCATATAGCGTTTTTAGTTTATTAGGAATTATGCTAGAATACGGTCTGTGAGGGGCTCCGCACCATTTTCTGCCACATTGTATTTATTATAAATATTTAAATATAAAAATTTCAATTTACCTTTTTGCCTAGTTTTCTGGAATTTGAGAGAAATGCAAAATGGACATGGCCTTTGTAATCACTTTGTTTAAGCTATGATTACAAGTGAGAAAATAAAAACTGTATTTTAAAATACATAAACTCTAGCAGTGGAAGTGGTCTGCTTTTAAAGGAAGCCCTGGGGTGGGGGCTACAGGTGTGAGCAGTAAGGCCTCGGTCCCGCTGCGCTCGTTGGCGCGGGCGGCCACACGCGAGTTCCCCACCAGCAGGGGAATCCTCGCAAGCCGGTCCTGGTCCCCCCTGGCGGCACAGCGCACTACACGCTGTGGCGCGTCAGCCGCTAGGGGACACAAGAAAATGGTGATGGCTAGCGTTGACGCGTCACGTGGTGTGGCTGTGAGCCAATGGGGAGGGGAGGCTTCGGGAGGAGGAGAGGCTTCGGGGAGCGGGGAGGAGTGTGGAGTAAAAGCGTGAGTGCCTGTCTGTGTGTGTGTCTGAGTGCGTGCGTGCCTGTCTGTGTGTGTGTATGTGTGTGGCTGAGTGCGTGAGTGCCTGCCTCTGCCTGTGTGTGTGTGTATGAGTGCGTGAGTGCCTGCCTGTGTGTGCGCACGTGTGTGTGTATGAGTGCGTGAGTGCCTGCCTGTGTGTGTGTATATGTATGAGTGCCTGCCTGTGTGTGTGTGTGTGTGTATGTATGAGTGCCTGCGTGTGTGTGTGTTTTACTTACTATCAGCAGCTCCCTCCTGCAGCCCGTGGAGGGAGGGAGGGGGGGGAGAGTAGCGGGTCCCTCCGCTCAAGCCACGCCCCCCCTCCCTGTCAATCCTCCCACTCCCGCCCACCTCCCGCTCCGGCTCCCGCTCCCTACAGACCGCATATCGCGGTCTGTGTAGTGTCAGCGCACTGCCTGTCTGCAGTGCGGGCGCGCTGACTCTGGGAGCGGGGCCTTAGCCTAAGTGAGAAGTGTAGCTCAAACGTATGCTATGACAGTGATGCTACCCAGCAACTGGTTTAGCTCACACTGCTAGAGTTGCTGCCAAGAATAGCAGAGGTTGTGGGTTTTGAACCTGTTGGGCCTGACACCAGACCCCATTCCTCACACGGTACCATAGACTGGTCAATATAGTTCTTATGGAAATCCTGTTAGGAAGTGTGGGATGACTCATTTAAATATACTTTACCGATCTTATTAGCATATCTACAGTGTGCTCTTTTTTTGCGCCAGGTGTCTGTTATTTGGAGGAAGGTTTAAGGTGATATAGCTAAAATTTGAGAGTCTAGTAAAATAGCTCTCTTTTGCTCCTAAATAGATCTGATGATGGATTCTGATGTATCCGGGTGGATTTATTTTCATGTCCAATTTGCTTTCATGTACGGATCGGGTTTTGGTAAAACCAGTGCACAAAATCCATGGATCGGATTTTTAAAGTTTCACCCATCTCTAATGAGTTCTGAAGAGAACATAGGGAGGGAAATAAACATATTGAACAGAGCCCTGTTATAAGCTAGAGGTTAATTTGTTTGTTTTGGTGGGAACCAGGCACTTTAATTCAATCCAGCAATACAGTGAAAAGGATAATTAACAATAAAATAGTTAAATACCATTCTCTATTCTGTTTCGATCCGGTTGTGCATAATGGATGCCTGAGGTCCCAGCCTGGACATTCCACTGGTTTTCTTCTAGTTCAGGCGAGTGCAAATTCTGGCCACCGTATGGTACAACAGGTGTAGTCGCATAAGGTGTAGTATGCTGCGAGAAAGCCCCATTAAAAGTACGCATATCCTCACTGGTGGGATCTATAGTACTGTAAATAGGACCATCTGATACAGTTGTTCCAAACTTCTCAGTCTGAGCAATATAGTTCGAAATGCCGGCATCTATTCAAAATGAAACAAATCCAAATAGACCAGTTAACAGGGGGGGGGGGAGATATATATATATATATATATATATATATATATATACACACGCACAAACACATATGCACAAGGTATAGGAGTGGAGATGTGATAATGTTTCTCGCATCGCCTGAACATAAGCAACTTTTCTCTTAAATAAGAAAAATTAGGCCATTTCCCCATAGAATGCAGAAAAGTCACTCCGCGCTGATGCTGTCTGTAATTAAGGTCCCTCTTGCTGCCATCTGACTGAGGGACTCCACACACAACCTACAAACGTGAGCTCACAGACAGAAAAAAGAACAGGCAGACAGGCGCACTAAGGGACAATAGCTCATTTATTTAAATTCTAAAACATATATAGAGGTGACACAGTGATATCAGTGACACACTGATATCATAAGACACACCAATGAAAGGTTAAAAACAATGTGAAGGTAGAGAGGGGAAGAGGACACTATCGCATCTGCACTGTGCATTCAAACAGAAATGGTCCGGACCCAATCTGTAGACATACCAGATAGCAAGGAGACACGAAGGGTCCTGCACAGCCTCCATAGTGCGAAACGCGTAGAGGTCACGTGAGACTGTTCCCGTGGAGTTTTCAAGGTCCTGTTCCCCTCTCTACCTTCACATTGTTTTTAACCTTTCATTGGTGTGTCTTATGATATCAGTGTGTCACTGATATCACTGTGTCACCTCTATATATGTTTTAGAATTTAAATAAATGAGCTATTGTCCTTTAGTGCGCCTGTCTGCCTGTTCTTTTTTCCATTTCCCCATAGAACTTAGAGTAAATGGCAATATAAATAGCAAACGTGTTATGTGACCCTTGCTAAAAAAAAAAAAAAAAAAAATTATAGTTGCCAAGCTTACAGATTTTTGCTAAACATTTGGCAAATTTTATCTCGCTTGATAAGTTTCGATAATATTTCACAGATTTCTATTTACAGTTGGTCTATTTTGTTCTGGTTTTGCTGATCGGCTGGCAAAGCCAGCCCATCAGTTGAAGGACAAGCCTACTTGGTTAGAACCAAATAGGACAAAAGAAAGCAGACAAACAAATATAAAAAAAAAACAATAGCAAGTGCACTGTAAAAGAAAATAAAGTGCACTAAAAATTGAGAGTTAATATAAATACAGCTGAACCCTGTTATAACGCGGTGCTCAGGGTCCACATAATGAGACCCCATTACAACCAGGATCGCTGGAAAAATGGCCACGGCTGAACGGTGCTCGCCGTGCGATCCCGCCTATGGCGGCTCACTCCGGTGCCCCCCTTCCTATTCTTCCTTCAATACCCGATCTGCTCCTGCCAGGCCTTCCACGTCCTCCTCCGGACCGGGATTGCCCATAGGGGCAGCAGCGTAGGATCAATAGCCATAACCTTTTCCTCCACCCCCCCGGCGGCGGCAGTCTGAGGCGACAGAGTCTGAGAGCCAACACGGAACCCGGTGGAGATCGCGGTGATGCGGGCAACTCGGAAGCTGGTGCCATGGACACTCACAGCAAGGACTTACCCCATGCGATGCGGACTGGTCCCGGATCTTCAATGATGAGGGTGGATGTTCGGGGGTGGGGGGGGGGAACTTTCTAGATTCCATTTGCAAGGCTAATACAGATGCAGCCACCAGTATCCTAACACTTGCCTGGTGAAATACTGTGGCTATCTCCCAGTAATGCTACAACATTTCTGTGAGATTTCTGCAGCCAGACTAATGGCCCATCGGATTAACAAAGTGGGGGTTCTTGCAGTCCCATTCAGTTTGATACTGAATACAGATACTGGAGTGCACCAGCGCCTGTAACATTGTCACAATGTTCGTTAGGATATCCCCATCGAAACGCTGCTTCCTGGTCTTATAAATGGCAAGCTTAGCCAATGCCAGGAGCAGGTTGATGAGGAGATCCCTAGGCTTATTGTCCCAGGACACTGGGCACCCAAAAATAAAAAGGTGAGGATAAAAGTGCAGCCAGCACGTGTAGATATCTGAACTCACACTGCTTAAGTGAACAGTGTTCATTAAAACTTGCATGATTTCACACTACTTAGCAGACCACTTTATGGAATATGCCTATTACCATAGGGAAAGCACCATAGATAGATACAACTCAGTTTCCTATATTGACTCCAAATCTAATTTAGAACTCTCTCACGTCACAGACGAAATTATTATTAAAAATATTCTAAAGATAAAAGTCTCTCTCCTATTAATGGTTTTGACTATGCAATTTACCTTTTCAATGAATATTATGAAGTCAAATGAGATTGAGGTATAAATATGAAAGATAATGAGTAGAAAAGACAAGTACTTAAATGGTTACATTGACATCATGCAAAAATATAGTTGCCATATACATAGTCACAGCATAGCTTATCTAAAATAAATGTTGGAAAGCACATATCAGCATGTATTTTTAAATAAAATAGAACACATAATGACTTTACAATTGTGCATACAGCAGAAACATCTATATTTACTTTTGGGTACATTTGCACTTCTTTATGGTTTGTCATCATTTGTCTGGAATCAAATAGCTCTGTCTGTGTTAGCTCGGACATGGTTATAGAAGCATATGTAAATGTTATTAAAATAGATCATTATTGCACAGACGTAGTCCTACATATGCATAATCCTCATCTAATTTAATTTACTTAGATCAAAACAGCCCTCAGCATGCAGTGGATGTAAGTGCGTGTAAAACTGACAGCAATACTAGCAATAAATTGCACATGACAGATGCAATTTAATTTCAAGCAAATCACAAAACCTATGTTTCATTTTTGCAGTTGAAAAGTCATTGGAGAAGCAGTGTTATGTTGTTCAGAAATGATGGACGGAGAATGTAAAAACTTTAGAGATCTATACAATTGAGCATGCATGTCGCTGCAAGGGTCAATTAACAATACCAGATTATTTACCATTATAGTATCTCTCTGTAGCATCATGATTTCCAGTGCAACAGTTAACAGCCGTATCTTTTGGTTTCCCATTTCGCAGTAAATTGGTGGCTGGCCAGGAATCTGCAAGCCAAGGATAGTTGGATGCACTGGTAGCCAATATTGCTGGTCTAGTGGAAAAAATAGACAGGGAACATCAGGCTCAACACAAACATTTTAGCAAACTATCTTTTTCAAGGCTATACAATAAGGAAACTGCACTATGCGTATCCTTGTACTTCTATAGAATCCTGTACTCAGCAGCCACTTCAGATTTCAGTAATAGACAAAGAATAAACACATAAGTGAATGCACATAGTTGAAATACAAATAGAGTATTGGATCTTATTACTTAAGCATTGTCTGTCTGTGGTTCCTGGTGTTAAGATTGTGTACCCCTGATATACAGTTCTGAAAATAGATGCACTGAATAGCGGAAGTTATCTAAAACATTTACCATCAGTGGTACAACTGAGCAAATGCATAAGCAACACATGTTATTACCTTCATTGACACAAAATAATGCGGAAAATAAGACAGTAAAGGAGAAAACATTTGTTACAATTGTTTAGCAGCACTCGCTGTAAATCTTACGATAATACTATGAAAGCATTAAAACAACACATTCCGTTAACAGGAGTTATCATGCTTGCTACGCTACATCTGTAATTTATTATGTTCTACTTACCTTCCACCTATATGACCAGAGCCCTCTGTATGTGGAAAAGATACTGAAAAAAAAAACAAAGAAATATAAATAGACAATGATGTATAAAAATACTAATACATAACCCCCCCATGAGTAGTAAATTAAATTAAAATAAAAAATAAAATCCGTATTACCTGCTGGTGTATAGGCAAAAGAAGCTATTTAAAAAAAAAGAAAGTAAAAAGATGTGTTACTTTTATTTTAAACGAAGAGCAAAAACAAATCTACATTTCATATGTTGCAATGTTCATGTTGGTGCAGTTCTCTTTTCCCATTTAACATAAGGAAACAACTATAGTGGCAAGTGACGAAAAAGGCATAGAGTGCAGAGGAAATGGAAAACCATGTAAAGCTTTAGAAACTACTAAATTTCAACATTTTGCAAGCATTTAAAACATCTGTACCATATATATTTGTATTGCCCTAATTTACAAGTGAGTTTCAGTGTGCAAAAATTGTACTTACTGTAGCTGCTTAAGCAACTGATATAAAATTAGCAGGAGCAGAGGAGTGTCCATGGGTTATATCAAGGGCTGCAGTTGACCCAAGTGACACCATTTGAAAACCCCTATTGTAACGTGTTTTACACATCTTAGTAAATATGGCCCAAAATATCAGCTGTTAATATTTTCGAATAGTGTTTCAAATAAGTTAGTACCTTACTATTACAGCATAAACTTGTTCCATATTTTGGAATACACATGATTTAATTTAAATATTAATATATGACAATGTTACCTTTACCAACAGTAATATTAACAGCAAAACATTTCCACATATGCATTAAAAATGTCTGCCGGGGTATTTCTTAAAATCTCACCTGTATAATGACTCAGTTCTTTCCTCTTCTTCCTTCGACAATAGATCCAAACACTGAAGCACATAAGGATTACCCAGCATGCTCCACCAATACCAGCTATGAAAGCTGGCTGTTTAACAACATCTGTGATCTGTTCAGTCAAGCTCACATTTTCCTTATTGTTAACAGGGACTTGGTCTTGTTCTGAAGAAGGCTCTGAAGAGAATACATGGAATAAGATACTGTATGACATTGTGTTTGAATATATTTTTTCCTTCACCACAATATTGCAGAATATATGCAAAATTATGATATGGAGCAGTATCCACTACAAATTATAGTTAATGCGATAGTCACACTGTTTAGGATCCTGTTTATTGGCTTCAATAAACAACATGTTGTATACCAGATAACTGGAAGTTGAACATTTTGAATGGATCAGAACAAGAATCACAATACAATAACAGTCAAAATAATAGTATCTAGTCATGGTCAAAAGGTCTGTCTCGTGTTATACGTACTGATTTGGATGGTGATGGGCTTGCTTTTTACTCCAACACCAGCACTTGTTGCAGCTGCAACTTCAACATGGTAAAGAACTCCAGGAACCAGGTCTTTTATAAATGTGGTATGGATTGTACCATCAACTATTTTGTTTATATGAAAACGTGTTTCATTTCCCAAACACCAAATCTGTCGGCAAAAGAAGTGCATTTGTCAGTTTTGCAAAGACTAATTGATAAATATGTCATATTAATATAGTCCCAATACATACAAGAGCTCAACAATATCATATAATATTGTGGCATAAGAATAGCATACAGTAAGTACAAATAGTATAAATATGGATATAAAATGCACTGGTAGATGTTATGTTCAATTATGTTCACTTTTGTATTTTAATAACCTGTGACAGGGTGAATTTACTAGCCATGGGTTCGGCAACCTGCGGCTCTCGAGCGGCATGCAGCTCTTCTCGCACCTACATGCGGCTCTCGCAGGTTACCGCTCGCCAGCTGCTGCCTCACTCACTGTGTGCTGCGAGGGGCACAGCTGGCGCTGCTTAGGCCTCTATTTGTTGCCCGCATCTCCCCAGCTGCTGGGCTGCCTCCTGCACTGTCCCACACCGGGTCTCTCTAATGCCGGTGTGCGATGATGTCACAGAGCAGCCCAGCGTGGGACAATGAGGAGGCACACAGTGAGAGAGAGGCAGCAGCTGGAGAGCGGCCACCGGCAGCAAACACAGCCACCAGCAGCAAACCCAGCCATCGGCAGCACCAGCCCCCCCACCCCCACCACCCCCTCACAGCCACCAGCAGCACCCCCCCCCCCCGCCCCCACCACCCCCTCACAGCCACTAGCAGCAAACCCAGCCACCGGCAGCACCTCCCCCCCCTCACAGCCTGCGACAGAACATTGAGGGGGAGAAGCAGCAACCCAGGACAGTGAGTGCAGGGGAGAGCCAGGCCCAAAGTAAGTGTGTGTGTGTATAATTTGTAGCATCTGTTTTGAACAGCAAAACTATTTAAAATATAAATAAATAAACGGACTTATTGTGAGATGCATTTTATTCCCCCACATACTTTATTCAGAATTAGGAAAAGGAAAAAATAAGTTTGTTGTATGTTAATGCTTATACAGTATATACCTGTGTGTGTACAGTATATGTATGTGTTTGTGGGTGTGTAATATTCATGCATGCGTTGCGGCTCTCTGAATATTTTGGACAAGTTTTTTTTTTTAAATAAAATGGCTCTTCTTCCTTGAAAGTTTGCAGACCCCTGCACTAGCCCAACACTATGTCTGGGAGACTTATGTGTATGTCTGAAGTCCAGCAGAGACCTGGTTAATCCCAGTTTGTGAAAAGGCTTAGTTAATTAGCCAAGTCCCAGGTGCCTTGTTAAGGGGTTTAAGAACCCAGAGTTCTACTTCTTCTTGATTCCTGTCTGAACCAGAGAAGCACATTCTGAAAGACTGGAGGGAGACAAGCCTGAAGCAAGGCCTGTTACAGTGGGACACTTACTTACCCTTGTTCTTTTCATGGACTTGAACCGTCTTTTCTGGAAAAAGCCCTGTTATGGATAATTTAGCTGGACTGTTCTAAGCTGAGGTTTTTTTTGTTACTTTACACCTATGCTGAATGAAGTTCTTTTTGTGTTCCATGTTTTGGTGGCTGAATAAAAAAGCCTATTCAGATAACCCACATGTCGTTGCATTGTCCCTTCAACATACAGTGTCAGAAGAGGGATTCTGAGCAGTCCCTGCATGTGAAGGGCAACACAAAGAAAAAAAATGAACATTTTTTTAAAAAGAGTTTCTGTGCAAACAGACCAGGCAAAAATGGACTACTATAGCAGCAGCAAGTTCAACTCCTATCCCAGCAGCAGGCAACGCAGGATGAAAAACAGGCCAAGCAAAACAAACTACTGATGCAGGAACAAGCCAGGCAAAACAGACTACTACTGCAGCATGAAGCCCAGCTCCTAGCCCAGTAGCATCAGGCAGCACAGGATGAAAGGCAGACCAAGCACAACGAACTACTACTGCAGCAGCACGCAGCCCAGGATGAAAGGCTGGCCAAACTACTGGTTCGGTCTACTTGTCTTTCAGACCAGAATTTCCGAACAACCCCACCGGTTCACCTGAGAAAAATTAGTCTGGCTGAGGAAACAGATAATTTGTTATTAACCTTTAAAAGGGTTGCCGAGGTCCAAGGCTGGTCCGTAGATCGCTGGGCAACTGGTTTGGCCCTGCTCCTCATAGGAGAAGCCCAGGCCTCATATCAGGGCAGACCTGCAGATCATGCTGGACTATATGAACTTTAAGCAGGTAAAATCTGCCATACTAGATTGCTTAGGCCTGACCCTAGAAGCCTACCCAGCAGCAGTTGCGGAACTTGAAACACACATCTAAGGTGAGACCCTGGGTCATAGCTCAGTGCTTACTGTACTTGTGGATACAGCCAAACAGTGCACCAAGGAGGCAGTTCTCAAACAAGTCATATTGGAGCAATTCCTACAAGTGATAACACCTCTCACACGCTCCTGGGTAAATCGTCATAATGCTAAAATCTTAACAGTGGCTGTTCAGCTGGTTGAAAACCTTCTTGAGGACAAGGACCAGGAGAGGGTCCTGGGAACTACAGCACAGACTCCACCAGCTCTGACTGACTCTCAAAGAGGGAGGCCAGACGAGAGTGTATACTAAAACCCATCCACTTGTGACCGCCAAGCCTGATGAAGAGATCAATTGTTTGAGCAATGGAGAGGTCTGGATGTCCGTTCCCGCTTGAGACCCTCATCTTCTGCCTGATGTTGGCTCATCACCAAAAGAGGGAAACTTCAGAGGACTTCGCACACAGAACCCACCTAACTCCTGGTCTCCAGTATCCTGTTTAGCCGAGCGGTATCCACGTCAACCCCATGAGAGAGAGAGCCTTCTCCATATTCTACCAGTAGGGAACAGGACCACCATCATATGGAGAGCCCACAGATGGATTGTTCCTTCAGCAGGACCGTTACCTAATCCTTCACCAGTGAAAGCTGAAAACCTTGGTTACTTCCAGTCCTGATTGGGGGAAAATCCATACAGGCCCTTGTGGATTTGGGTTCTGGGAAAACCCTTGTCTTCCAGGAACTTTTACCGCCTGGTGCTTTCCTATTACTCCTCGTGGAGCATATAATGTTTACATGGCAATATAAAATGGTACCCGACTGCCAACATCCTGCTACAGGTAAAGGGTTGGGGGGCCAGGCTAGAAGTAGAAGTGGCTGCTTGGCTCCCGGTCCCAGTCTTGTTGGGCTGGGACTGGCCCTATTTATCCAGTTTAAAGGCTCCCTCCCAGGAGGAGCCTCCTTCTCTGATAAAGTAGTAGCCTGGGAAACGCTTTCCCTTGTCTGCCAAGATATTCCCCAGTACACACCGGGTTCCGAAATCTCGGAAGCAAAGATGCTGTGACAAACAGGACTGGGTACAAAAATCTGTGACTCAAGGTAACAATACTTATATGCCTAATTCACAGGTAATAACTGGGAATGGCCAGGAGGGAGAGACAGAGCATGGAGATTTACAGGAACTGTCTCTCCCTGATTTTTTGCCAGAGGCAGAGGGAAACCCCAATAATTGTCAGACAGTATGAGGTGGTGATAAAAACAAGTCCCATCTGCCACGTTAAGGGGCTTTAAGAACCCAGAGCTCCCACTTGTTCCTGTTTGAACCAGAGAAGCACATTCTGAAACACTGGAGGAAAACAAGCCTGCAACAAGGTCTGTTGCAGTGGGAGCATTTACCCTTTTTCTTAGTGCTTTTCTTTGACTTGAACCGCCCTTTCTGGGAAAATGGCAAAGCCCTGTTATAGACTATTTAGCTGGACTGTTCTAATTTTGTTACTTTACACCTATGAAAAAATCAGTATGTGTAATTGCCAACCTTCAGGAAACACCGATGTGTGTAGGAAGAAGCTACTGTACATTGGTTAGATCACTACTTTAACATTCACATATATCATAACAGGATAGTGAAATTCACCTAAGATAACAAATGTATTAAATGAAATCCCATTAGTAGAATTTTAACTAAAAGCATATTTTAGCCACCATTGTAAATATGAATTAAAACTGCATCTTTGGAATCCATGTTGTATTTGTACCTAATTTACATATGGAATGTATCATTGAGAAGGTTTTGAAACCACATTAAAAAAGAAAAAAAATGCAAGCTGGCCCTATGATACTGAAAGGGTTCACCCTAACTACTAGTTTACTGTATCTATATTAGTTCAGACATTCAATATGTAAGGGCTTTCAATTAATTATATATTCAATATTGCATATCATTCCTTTTGGTACATTTAAATAAGTTGGTATGGTTATGGTTAAATATCTACAACATAATTCAAAGAAGCAGTGCGTATTATATTCATGCATATACTACAATAAATGTGGCGGAACCCCACTTCATTTTTGTCTTACCCGATAATCCTGAATAATTCCATTCTGATGCTCTACTGGAGGAGGTTCCCAGGAAATACTAATATTGGTGCTGTTGTTCGTCCCCATCGTTACCACAGCTACAGCTTGAGGTGGTCCACTTGGAGCTGGTGATAGGATTTGAAATATTACAAATGCTATTGTTTATTTTGAAGTGTTATTTCCTTTATCATTAAAGTTAGATACTCTGTCTTTATATATTTATCACGGTAAATATACTATTGTGTTGCACAATCCTCACAGTGAGTCAACCACATGTTAGTATCCTATCATATCAAATGAGGTCATTTGACCTTTTCCTCTAAATGTTATTTTTTACTGCCTTTTGATTTGGGGAAATTTAGTAAGATTTTCATTTTAGATGATCTGTGTAAGGGAGCAACAGTACATTGGACCCACTGAAGGGTGGGAGTATTACAGGCTAAAACAATAGAGAACGTCAAAAACGTTTGTGACAGACAAGGCTATACTAAATATGAAATATATTTATATATAAATATGCAAATCATCACCCAGTAGATGAGTCACAGACAGGAAAATGGGCAGACTAGGTTGGCCAAGGAGTTATTATCAGATGCCAAACTCTGTTTCTCTAACACCCTCTATCTATAAACATCTGAAATGGATTAAACCATGCTAGAGAAGAATTCAGCTCCGCTGAAATTAAAGGAGCTACATTTTTCTCCGGTACTGGCTTCATACAATAATAAAGAAGCAATCTCCCTTACATTCTTTTTACTTTTTCATTTTTCTTACAGAATCTATTCTGGAGGTTTCCAGGCATTTTGTTTTATTTTTTTTTTAATCTTGAGAGACCCCATGTTCTTGAAAAAATTGCGTTTTTTGTGCTAGTGTTTCTGCTTCCTTTTGAACAATCTATATTGCTGTTATCTAAACCTCGCTCACATAGGCCAATAAGAAGCTGCAATTTAATCAAAGCATGAGATGGTGGATAATGAATGCAGCTATCTTTGATTTTTCTTTAATCTTACTGGTACAAAAAAAGGTAGATATCTAGGGAATCGTGGGCTCCCCAGAAGTAAGAATAGCACAAATCAGGTAAAGGGGCCCCTCCTGGTTCTGATTCTGTTGAAAATAATCATTCCAAAAATGTAATCAGTTTAAGTGCCAGATGGGTCCCGGCACAAGAGTGTGTCAGCCCCTGCGGCACATCACGATTGGAAGTGGAAGAATCCTCCTTTTCAGTTCCTCTGCTGAATAGATCATGTTTAGCAGAACCCAATCTCCTCTGGAAAATAAGCAGAAGCCCATGACGTAATCACTACATCATGGGGCTTCCATGAGTGCCAGGCTCCATGATGTGCTAGCTACGTCATGGGCAATCCAAAAGGTAAAAGAGGGGTCTATTCGTTTTTTAATACACGTAGGTTGGAGTTCAATTAAAGCAGGGATCTCCAAACTACGGCTCGGGGGCCACATCAGGCCACCCCAAGATTTTATCCGGCCCGCAGCAACTTCAAATATATATATTTTTGCTCATTATATATCATTTCCCAGTGTAAGCACAGCATCCTTTCTGTGTAATTGTCACATTTCTCTCTTGTTCTGAATCCTATCATGCTGATTACCCCCAAAGGATCCAAATAAAACGTATTCATTCATTTATAAAAATTAGAAAAATATTTTTTTTCTTTGACCCGCAAAAATGTGTAGCATATACGATGTGTCCCTCATACTGAAAGGTTTGGAGACCACTGAATTAGAGGATAGTATAAACTGCTGATGTTCCCTGTACTGTATGTAACCGTATTTTTATGTTTAGGGTGATCAATCCCAATGCAATTTCACTTTTCCTACAGTATATACAAAAATCTACATTCAATAACAAAGGCATGTGTGAATCCTGTACTCAGAAAAATAACACCTAAGCAAAATGGTTAACTTACAAATGTAGTGAATTATTTACATTATTAGGAATAGTGACATTGCAATATGTGTAAAATAATTGCATCTCATTTCCATTTTTACTCTATTTCCTTTTATACTTAATTGCAAATGTACAATCCCTAGCAGACACTTAAGATATATTTAAGTAAGAGGAAGTCATCAAAGGATTGTCAGATATGTTATTTCAAAGGAATGTACAATTCTAAATTCTAATCGTCCAGGAACATTTGAGTAAATCACTATGCTCAGCTGATGGTGCTTGAAAATCCAAATTGATAGCAATTTCCATAGATTTCCCATTACTACAAAGCCCGTATAGCATTCTTCATTGCCACAGATATGTCTTTATAAACCCCCATTGAACCTGTCTTCAAATATATATATTCATAGTTAGAATGGATTTTAAGAAGCAATCCCAGAGATATTTGTAATTTTTTTGTGCCGGTTTTAACACAAAAAAAAAAAGCATATAATGGTAGACTGCCAACATAACCCCCAGTGCGAGCCCTGACCCCAGTAGCCGTAAGCCTTATTGTTTCCACACTTAGCATGGTGGACCCCTGGTCCACCCTGGGCTTATTGCTCCAGAACCAGGGCATCCCTGGACGTCGGGGGACCATCGTTGAGCTCTGGAGAGCAAAATATGCTCAGGATCGCTGCTGCTTCTCTGAATAAAAATGTAACAACGTAATTTAATTTCCTAGAATTCACTGAATGTCTTTACATCTGTGAGTGTTAACTAATAATGCACATGATTTCAATAAAAAAGACTATAGGGCTTATTAATTTCTCCCTCATCTATGCATACTCTCTCTCTCTCTTTAAAATCCACAATCTTGCCTGCCTGGGGAGGCGAGATGTCTGGGACAGCATTTCCATCGGGAAATCCAATCTTGCCGTTTATGGAATACCATGTGCATATCTTAATTTGTGAGATTTCCTCTTTGCATACAAAATGTCCATAGTTTAATAGGCCTCCATGAGTATGGATAATGACATATGTGAATAAAGTTTGAGAGTAATTTTTCAATAAATGAAGGACAGACATTAAATATGATACACATGCATACCCTGTCATATTAACTGTGATAAAGGCAAAATCTCTTATTCACTTAACTTTGGTATACATCCTATCAGTGAAAATCTTCTACGGATGCCTGTCACTCTAGAATTTATTAAAGTGACTACTGTACTTCAATCTCTATTCTTTTTGTGGCTTTCAAAATATTCTCCTTTAAGGAAACTTACATACATTCCCTGAACATACACTGATATTTTGCTTTACCCCCTCCTCCCAGTAGATTCCATGATCTGAAGGTGACATCGAAAGAGAAGCACGTCTGTGAGCAGTCTAATAGCAGAAAATCAGGACCTGCTTTTGTCTGCTGTGCAATCTCAAGAGCTTTCCAAATATCATATCTCGATTCTGTTGCTTCCCTATCTCTTTGCTGCTGTAACGGCCAGCAATGGACATCCTTGACCAGCAAACTGTTCTTATAAGACATGTTATATTACATTTCCAAGTTAAAACACATTACCTTCTTCTGGTGTACGGATCAAAATCACTTCACTGTCCATGCCTTGAAATTCATCAAAGTAAGGACGGATCTTGATTTCATACTCTGTGCCTTTTTTGAGGTCCACAAGGATGGCACTGCGCTCCGTAGGGGACTTCATATCCTGTACTATCCAGACACTGGATTTGGGACGATACATAACCCTGTATCCTTGGATAAACTGAGCCTGCCGATCTAGCTGAAGACGGACAGATCAAAATATAATAAAGCCAAAGAAAACAAAGACATATACACAATGAATTCCAAGTGAAAATGTTTGTTTATAGATAGATAACAGTACTTGTCGTGTGTTATCCTTGACACTGTCAAACTTTCATTCCTTTGGGGTTAGAGCTGATGGAGAGCTGGACTATATTTGAAGCTTTCTAACCTGACCACTATTTTGCTAATAACAATATAACTGGTTTCAGTCAGTGAACATATCACTTAAAATCCAGCTACATCATAAATGTACATAGCTAATAACAAAGCAGCTCTCTTTATAATATATAACTTTGACAAAGTACCCTGTCGGGTACGAAACGCGTCAGAGTTCGCCATAGACATGTGCCTGTCCGTATTTTTTCAATAAATCCCGTTTTTCATTGATTGCCGTTTGGATTTTCTTACTGGAGAGCTGTCCGCACCTTCCTTCTACCCTACACTTTCTAACGTACAATATATAATTTAACCGACATTATTAATTATTTAGAAACGTGAACAAATGTGTTGGGATTTAACATTAGGATCTGAATTTTGGTTATGATTAACTAAGTCTATTATCAGTAACAAGCTTTGGAGATGGTCGTTGCCCTCAGCAACCTATGTCAAATTAAAATATTGAATTAAAATGTCTTTTAATAATACCTCCTGCTTAAGATTCTACATCAAGGGCATTTATAAACATTCCATGCTTTCCATTTTGGTGAAGATTGGCTAATTGAAACCTTCTTTGACAACTTCAAAGGTTTCCAGGTCAATTCAGACTGCAGTGTTGCATCGTAAAAAACAATTGAATGGCAGGCAACATTTGCAGTACATATGGTTCAAGATTATGAAACTACTGTATGCAGAAAAGTGAACACAACAATTTTATTACAGATATTCAGCAGTTACTTCTCAGTAGTTTCTTCTCAGTAGTTTAGAAGAAGTGGCTCAGTGAGTAAAAACACTGACTCTATAAACCATGACACTGAGTTTGAATCAGGGGGACCTGGTTCACTTCCCAGTGTCAGCTACTTGTTACCTTGGGCAAGTCACTTTATCTCCCTGTGCCTCAGGCACCAAAATCACAGATTGTAAGCTCATATGGGCAGGGACTGGTCTGTAAAAGTCCTATGTACCGTGCTGTGTACCACACACTATACTATAATTGTGAAATCACTCTCCTGGCTTCCTATCAAATCCCGCAACTCACACTCAATTCTCATCCTCACTTTTAAAGCTTTACACTCTTCTGCCCCTTCTTACATCTCAGCCCTAATTTCTCGCTATGCACCATCCCGACTCTTGCGTTCCACTCAAGGATGTCTTCTCTCTACCCCCTTTGTATCTAAAGCCCTCTCCCGCCTTAAATCTTTCTCACTGACTGCCCACACCTCTGGAATGCCCTTCCCCTCGATACCCGACTAGCATCCTCTCTATCCACCTTTAAGACCCACCTTAAAACACACCTGCTTAACAAAGCATATGAGTAGCTCTGCGGCTAATACTATCCACGTGATACATAAAGCTTTGCCCCTTGCAGATGCACTTACCAGAATGCCCTCCTACTACTGCTGCGGCCGAGTTTATTCGAGCATTTGCCCGGTCTCGGCCGCAGCAGTAACCTGGCGCGCGCCGGAGGGTGCCGGGCGCGCGCCGAAGTCGCGGAGGAGCGCCCTCCGATCGGGGCTTTCTCCCTGGGGCTAGCAAGCCGGGACATGTCCCGGCTTGCGGTACTAGCCCTACTCAAATTAAACGTGTCGCCAGTGTATCTTTGTACGTCCTTCCTACCTACCAATTAGATTGTAAGCTCTTCGGAGCACGGACTTCTCTTCCTAAATATAAATTCTTATGTCTGAAGCCCTTATTCCCATGATCTGTTATTTGTATTATTTGTTACTTATATGATTGTCACGTGTATTACTACTGTGACGCGCTATGTACATTAATGGCGCTATATAAATAAAGACATACATACAAGTGCTTTGAGTCCCATTTGGGAGAAAAGTGAAACATGAAATAAAGTTAGTACATTTTATTACATTTTAGAAATGTTGCGAAAGAGGACCTGCTGCATTTTACATATTTATCATGCAAGTAAATGTAACATATTACCAAGGGAGCATTATGCGCAAATCCTATGTAGATCATAGACTCAAAATGCTGCTGAATGGTGCTTGATGTTTGGAAGTACTAGTGACATTGTAAAATGCTTTTATTTAATTTTTTCTTGGCTATAGCTATTAAAGCAGCATTCATGCCCAGGTTGAACACTGTATAGGTGACATGCAAATTAAAGTGAATTAGAGAAGTGATATGTTTAATGGGTTACATTTGCTAATTGATACCTTTAAAAAAATATTTAAAGGTTAAAAAAATTATTTCCAATGGCGACTCTGGTGGTGACTGTAGATCTTGTTTGTTACACTCCTATGGTAATCTGATTTGTGCATGCCACCTCCATGTCTGATTAACACGTAGACAATAAAGGATAATGATAAAGGAGAATAAGGACACTTAACCCCAGTAGAGGCTACATGTAGTCAATGTTTAGAAGCACTTTCAGGATAACATTTTATTAAAGATGTGTGCATACTTAATGCAATTAACTATAACATTGAAACGCACCTTTAACCTGAAATCAAGTCAGTTATATTAGCTTCTCTATTGACACCTTGACTTGGAAAAGGGCATTGGAGGGGCACATTGTGTAGCTGCAAATGTAATTATTGGAAAAGCTTTATTGATTTTCTTTTATCTAAGTAAACAGAAACAGAACTGTAATTGTGTTGTCGTCCGTCCCCCGTCCCCCCCCCCCTAGTATTAACTTTGGATCATGCAACTTACAGTCCATGTAACCTGGACGGTGGAGGAAGTCAGGATGACCGGGTTCTGGAGTTGAACCACGACTTCCCCAAGCTCACGCTGAACTTGTCGATGGTCAACACCTTGCCTTGTGGGACTGACATCTGCGAAACAAACATGACATCAGTTATTGTGATGTAATGACAATGCAGAAACATGACGTGAAATGTGTACAATATCATTACATAAATGCTATTTCAACATAAGTATCAGGTTATTTTTTTCATACGGCCTGAAAATATTTCTAAATGTCTTCAAGCCCAAAATATATTTGGGTTTATTTTAAGTCTACTCATAGCACAACTGTTCCAAAAAGAGGGCATTAAAGCTCTAGATAAAAAAAATATCAATTTAGTATTTCCCAATATTCGAAATGAGGGAGTGTTTGTCAGTCAAGTGTTTCCGCAAAACTTATGAAGGGAGCCAGAAAAGACTCCTTGAAAAAAAATCATCACATCGTTTTCTGAGCGGGTTTAACTCATAAGACTAAATAATAGCTCAATGAAAATTCAGTTTAAATGTTATCACATTAGAGGAAAATAATAATATGTGCTTCCACGGGAAGTTAAGATAAAAGAATACACTAACTTTAGGGATCATTCAATAAATAAGGCTTGAATAAGACTTTTCATGTGCTATCACACTATTTTGAATAAGCCCCGAAGAATCTTAAGGTAACTATTCTATATTGTCTCTTCAGCAGAATAGCTGTAAATAGTGCAATCACCTCACACATAATGATGTTCAGGGTCATTATTTTAACTACTTGTAAACCATTCTTTATTAACTGAGCATAATAAAACAAAACTGGACATCTCAATTGGTTATTACTAAAACAGAATTTAAAGCTGCAGTTCAGTCTTTTTTTTTTTTTTTTTTTTTTTTTTTACATTTATTTTTTTTCTTCAATAGTTTTATGTGTGCAATCTCTAATTATCTAAAGAACTGTATAGCTGCAGGTCAATTCGTTTTCCATGTATTGATAGGTCGAAATTTGGTGACATATTAAAAGCTGGCATTTGTTTATAATCTGCTTGACTGGCAGTGGAAGCTCATGAATATTCATGAGCATTCCTGCACTGACAAGTGCTAGAGGGAGGGCAGGGCTGACAAAGAGGTGTGCCAGAGCTTGTGACAGGACATGAAGGGGCAGTGCCTTAGCAAATGGCTGTTAAAATAGAATACAAGAAAATTGGTCTTTCAAAGTTGTTTTTTTAAAAACAGAAAATGCTAAAAGTATTTTTTCTTACTACAGAACTGATTTATTAAAAAAAAACACATGCAGGATATTGACTGAACTGCAGCTTTAATGCCAGAGCTGTTCCATTAAAAGGGAAATTTATATATCTTCCTGCAGTCGCTGACTCACCTTGTGTGCGCACAGGTTCAGAAATGGGGCTGGGATCACTGAGGCCATAAGCGTTCACTGCTCGGATGATGAAGAGGTAAATAGTATTTGGGTTCAGCCCAACCACTGTGTGCTTTTCAACTTTAACATTGTCTGCAACGGTTTGCCAGGTGCTACCTGCTGACTGGCTGCATTGAAGAGGAAACAATTAATGGAGATTGAGTGAGTTATAGCTATTTATGACATTGTACTATTCTGTATATATATTACAATCTGAGAATATCATGGCAAACTTTGTATTTACATACACTGTTATTATGAGCAAGGAAATACATTATTTGATTTCTATTATAATTGATAGCAGAAGCATCCAGTTCTCTGAATCGACAGAAAACGCTTGCTATGTTTTCACAGAAAATGAACCGCAGTCACAATATTCATCTAAAAATGTATACAGTCTCTATTGTATTTTTGTACAAAAAGCAGGTAGGAGATGTTTGGAGGTTGTTTGCCAGCTACAAGAGGTATCTTGGTGAACCTACCTCTCTGTGTTTGAAAACAAATTCATCATCAGATGATGTTTCTTTATAATATATTTGAGTAGTGCTAGGATGTGTTTTTGGTAACCAGGGGTATTTGCACAGTCTACTCTCACGATATAACAGCAGATGTTCAGTGCTATCTGTAGGTGCATGCAACAAAGGGGTAATAATGCACAGAAAAAGCTCTGTTAACTGAAGGAAAATAACGTAACGTTACCAAAATAGGTAACAGATGTTAGTTTTCCTACATTTAACCTGAACTAAAAAAAAAAAACCTGTGTTAAGTCCAGTGGGGTAGCTAGGCATGTGCGGTCCCCCGGGTGAAATTTTGCCGCACATTCGCGATCCGCACTTGTCGACCACGCATGCGTGATCACTCATGTGCATATGCAACCACCAAGCTACGGTCGTGCATGCGCATGAGCGACCGGCAAACGATGATCGCGCATGCGCACAGGTGTAACGATGCTCGTCTCAAGCAGGAAACAGACCCGCAGGGCTAAGGTAGGAAGGTGAAATAACCGACCTGAGCCAAGGGACAGAGTCCTGATAGACTAGTGAGTCGTAAGCCGAAGGTCAGGGCTGGCAGCAGAGTTGCAAAGTCGGTGTGGATGCAGAGGTCGAGGCAGGCTGAAATCAAAGGTTAGTCGAGGTACATGAGCCTGGTCTGGTAACGTGAAGACAATGGGTAAACGTGTTGCATGTATTCAGCATGAACTGAAACTTTGCTCGGCAACTTCCTGCTTACAGGGCTGTCCTTTTAAAGGAAGTTGCCAAGAGCAAAAATAGATGATCCAGCCGCAGAGGGCAAGCAAGAGCAAAATCCTGAACTGGAATATGAAAACCCGGATAGGATTTTGCCAAACCTCATAACGAGCAGCCGGCAAGGGCTCCTCCCACATTCGCAATTGGCGAGTGATGGGACAAATTTGGATTGGTCACCCTACACAAACCCAGGCTTTAGCTACGCCCCTGGTTAAATCCTGTGTTAACTTCCTGTGGACATACGTTGAGGTGTTCCACCTCTCTTTTGCATATCATTAGCACTAACAGCCCTTATAGTAATGCAAGGACTTGTTATAGCTGAAAACAGCACTTAACACATCGTTGGTGAGCTTCAAAGATACCTGTTAGCACGTAACGAGACGTTAGCTTAAGTGAACATCTTGTTAGGTCAATAAAGGCACTTTGTGGATTTGCCCTATATGGAGCGTTTTCAAAAACTTTTGCCTATTGTTCTAAACAAAAGGTGTGCCATACTATTGTAATGGTGTTCCCCCACCCGGTGGGAGATTTGGCCATTACTACGTATGTGGTGCATGATACCTGCTGGTAAACAGGAGGGCTGAGTCATCAGCCGATGGTAGTGGGGACACAGGATCAGGTTTCTGGGGTACGTTACCCAAATATCTTTAGCAGTGCAGCGCCTCCATCTGCCGTAGGCTCCAGGGAACTGAAGATGATCTCCCACGGTAGAACCGATTACATCTCCTCCCAGTAAGGTAACACACCAGGCCGGAGGTATAATAACATCGACGGTTTATTGTCTCTCTCTGCAGCACAGTACACGGCAGGGTTCTCCCCAATACAGCAACTGTCAGCTACTCACACTGAAGGATGGTCCCTGGACCTTCACTACAGGCCAAGGGCGCCCGCACAGTCCCAGCTCTTCCCTGCCCCTCTATCAGGGGCAGAGGTATGGTACACACTCACTCTCCTCCTGAGTGAAGAGGATCAGAGAAGGCCCAATAATCCGTCTCTTGGATGTGTGACCTGCCCCTCTCAAGTAGGAAGAGGCACTCCCAAATTTGGGGTGGCACTGCCCATAAGTACAGTCAGGAGGAGGGCACCAGGTCTGTCTCATGATTGGTCATGCCCAGGCCGGATGTCACTGCCTCCCGCTGTCACTCAAGTGCAGCTCCTCAGAGGGTAAAACGCCATATCAACTACTGGCAAGGCCTGCTTGTACCAGGACTTACTGCCAGGAGGAAAAGCAGATTAGTAGCCATAGATGGCATGGCTGCACTATATATTCCCTTTTTCATTGCATTCCTTTTATTAGTCTGTTACAAAAAGTTATCTTGTCTCCTAAAGGCATTGTAGAGTTGAAGTATTTATAGTTACAGATTATATGGAATGGTGTAAATCACTGGCTTTGTGTGTTTTTTTATTAGCAGTTTTCATTTTCTGAGATCCTTTCTATGGCACTTGAAAGCAAATTCGGAAACAGTATATTATCAAATAGAATAGCATGCTACAATCTACATCCCGAGGTACAGTTGGTACTACAGTTAGTGATATAATCCCATTTAGAAAGCTGATCCTTTCCTGTGGTGCCTAATTTATGAAATAAATCGTTATTTTAGTCAGGTGCCTTTACATACGTGTCCATATTTTTCTACTGCCATCAGTTTTACTCATGGCAGTAGCTCTTTCTCAAGCAAATGGTCACCATGTTCTATACAAACTATACTAGTTGTCACATCTATAGTACAAATATTACCACTGTATTTTGAAAGACTGCATTATGGTGTGATGACCTATGGTACGTGTCATATGTACCTTACTTATTTAAGACATCACTTCAAACCCTAAGTTAAGAAAAGTCAATGAAAAAATAAATAAAATAATATACTTTGGAACCATGTGTATATAAACCCAGTGTATTTCTTACCAGTGCTTTCTATGGTCCAGACATACTTCCTGATTTATAGTGCAGATTTCCTGTCTCTGTGTTTGCAAAAATAAAATCATTGCTGACTAAACTATTCACCACCTGAGCACTCTATAAATCTTTCAAAACTCCAAAGCAGATGGCTTCAGCTGGCTCTGTGATATGTACACAGGCACCCTGGCAAGTTTGTTAAGAAAATGTTTGTAAAAGCACCAGCTGAAACCGACTGACTGTACCAATTATCAGCATGAGAAGTCAGAATAAAAAAGTTGGACTTTATTTTATTACAGGCTGCAGGTTCTGGATACAGATTTTAATGCCCATTGTGATTTACAGATGACAAAATCCTATAAACCATAATTGGACACGTGCCTGACTACTATAGTCCATTGTATATTTCTGAATAGATTAGACTTCAATGGACAATATTTTGCCCAATCTGTCACATATACTGTACTTAACAATTACTTGAAAATGTTTGCAGCATTTTCTTGTAATAAATTACAATTGCTAATTTAAAGTGTCTTACAGAAATTGTCTGCAGTACAGCTCAAAAATGACCAAACCCCCTTCTTGAAGGAAATACAATGCACAGCCTTAATTTTCTACCACTTATTAAGAACATTCATGAGGATATCAAGCATAGAAACAAACTACATAATACATATACAATAATATGTATGAACCCATATCAAAAGCTAATTACTCTGCAAATGAAATAAGATGAAAAAAGGGTACCTGAAAGCTTCGATGATATAGGAGCTGACTGGAATGCTCCCAGCCTGCGGGTTATGTTGCCATGTCAAAGTGACGCTGTTTTTGGTGACATCAGTAACAAGAGGCTTGGATGGTGCTCCAGGAACAAGGTTTGGCTGGGAAAGCTGCACATGTATTGGAGCACCTTTTTCTTGGGGAAATAGAGCAAAAAGGTATTCTTTAACTTCATTGGCTTTATGCGGATTTGCTCTGAGGTTACCTTTACAAAACATGATCGATTCATTTCACACATACAGTAGCTCCCAGGGCATTTAACCAGATGTGGCAATCCTTATTCGTTTAAATGTATTTGTTGGAGAGCCAATCCCTTAAAGCAGCAATCGCACCATTTTACACCCCATTTTTTACAGAATGGGAACTGGTAGTGTCTTCCGGAGCTGAACCCCGCTATTTTCAGCTCCGGGGTCCCAGAGTAGGAAGTCACAATGAATCAGGTTGTGTCTCCCGGTTGGTTTGCCAGACCTGTAAGATTTGCTGGCCATTTTGTTTACCCTGGAGAGAGAGTTGAAACCAGTAACATAACCGCCAAGTATCTCCTAAAAAAGGTGTTCCCCAGAGGTGAAAATAGTGTGGTTCAGCTCCGGATAAACCCCCCCCCCCCCCTTATGCAAAAGAAAAAAAAACAATGGAGGGGGGAATATGAGATGGAGGGTTGATTGCTGCTTTAAACTAACTTAAGTGTTTTAGAGTGTGTGTATATATATATATATATATATATATATACACATGATACACATGATATATATATATATATATATATATATATATATATATATATATATATATATATATATATATATATCGAGGACAAACGAAAAAACAATAAAGCAGCGCCTTATAAAGGTTTTAAATATAGGTGAATATGGTGATTATGTAAAGTTAATGTATATAGTTAATACTAAAAACATATATATTAATTATCTAAGTGCCTGTGCATAAATCACAAAAGGTTAATGTGAATAAACGACCAATAAATAGCATCAAACAGTGATAAAACAAAAAAAGATGAAACAAAAAGAGTTAAAGAAAAGGTAAAAAAACAGTCCTTTGGGCAAATGTCCAACAATGATATTTTTGATGCTGGTAGAAGGGGTCTCCGGCTGCTCTCAAGAGGATTAACCACATCCGTAAGGAATCTGCAGAAAAGAGAGAGGAGAGAGCGCACGCCCCATAGTATAAAACCGTAAATTTATTGATGGGAAGGGGGAAGAGGGGAGGAAAAAATGCACTCACAAGGGTACAAGAATTAAAAGCATTTCATGATCATATCACCACCATCTGGTATCTGTGCTTGATTCAGAAGTCCCTCGATCTCAAAGATGAAGGAACCACGATCTATCAAGATGTCCAGGGTGTGTAGATAAATCAGCAAAAAGTTCCAGACCCAGAGAATATCTCCTTGCTGGTAGGCCTCTGTAGTGTTTGGCGCTCGAACCGGCCTGTTCCTGCACATCCGTGATGACGTAGTGTCTATGCATATTGCGTAATGACGCTCCCTGACGCGTTTCGTCACACACGGGTGACTTTTTCAAAGGGTAGTGAGGAGGGGATGTACAGCCATGTATATATACCCTAATGGTTACGTAACCACCCCTCGATCCAGCTGGAATTGAATACTAGAGTAATCGGAGCTGATTGAGCCATCTGATACCACACTAGTTTTATTTCTGGTTTTTCTCAGTCCTGTATAACACCAGTGTGGTATCAGATGGATCAATAAGCTCCGATTACTCTAGTATTCAATTACAGCTGGATCGAAGGGTGGTTACGTAACCATTAGGGTATATATACACGGCCGTACATCCCCTCCTCACTACCCTTTGAAAAAGTCACCCGTGTGTGACGAAACGCGTCAGGGAGCGTCATTACGCAATACGCATAGACACTACGTCATCACGGATGCGCAGGAACAGGCCGGTTTGAGCGCCAAACACTACAGAGGCCTACCAGCAAGGAGATATTCTCTGGGATCTCTGGAACTTTTTGCTGATTTATCTACACACCCCGGACATCTTGATAGATCGTGGTTCCTTCATTTTGAGATCGAGGGACTTCTGAATCAAGCACAGATACCGGATGGTGGTGATATGATCACGAAATGCTTTTAATTCTTGTACCCTTGTGAGTGCATTTCCCCCACCCCTTCCTTCCCCCTTCCCATCAATAAATTTACGGTTTTATACTATGGGGCGTGCGCTCTCTCCTCTCTCTCTTATATATATATATATATATATATATATATATATATACACACACGGCCATACAGAAATAATGGTTTAGAGTAGTGTAATTATTGGGTTTCCTGATCCAGGTTTGCTGCCCTCATATTAGCTATGTGTAATCCATCCCTATCATGTTAAAGGGCCACAGTGTGTGGAAACAATGTTAAACGAATGTGTAAGAAGATACTTACCTTGAACCTCAAGGTAACCACTCCATGTGGTCTCACCAGTTGAACTTGTAGCTACACAGGCATATACTCCTGAATCTGTCACCTAAAAAGTAAAAACAAATACACATGCATTGATTTGCACTTTCTGGTATTAATTTGTCATAAATAATAATTAAGGGAAAAGACTTGTCTTAGTACACAAGGAATTAATCACAAAGCTATAAATCTAGACTAGAGTCAAACATTTTTGATGTAGCTTAGATAAAATACAAATGAATGTGTTTTTATGTTATCGACAGCGACAGGTTTGAAAACCTTCTTCATACAGTGCTTTAGCTTCAAACAAGGTTTTTGGGTAGTGACATGCAAATGAGACCCAATGGGCATGTTGCTTTTTGTTTCCTATCCACTTTATTACACGGTTTCCATAGAGATTTTGCCTGCTGCATTCAACAACCTACCCTGGGCAAGAAAGATGCAAAATCAGTGAAAACGCTCGAAGACAGTGGTTAGATGCAAACTAGACATACAATTATGTTATGGCAGGTACAAAAGTGATACAATTCCTCCACAAGTACAGCAAAGATAAAATACCCATGAGTGTGTTTGTATGTGCATGAAATATACTGAATAAACCACCAAAACGTTACAAATACACATAGCAATGTAACACACAGAATCATCACAAAATATGCGCTAATGCTCTTGACACCAAACACCTATGAAGCATGTCTACAATCTATTGTTATTTTTGTATTATTAGGTATATTGTATTACAGTTTTTACATTATTTAGCCGTTTGTACTCAAGCAAACAATAGATACTGCACTGCTGGAATTTATAAGAAATAAAAATAAGTATATTCCTTTGTCTATTGTATTAGTGATTGTACACTTTATGTTCTCTGCTACCTATACAAGCAATTGAAATAGGCAATGGAACACAAAAACAATTGGGGGTGGGGTGGGAAAATAACACACAAGTAATATTAGTAGTCAAATGTTCATATAATCCTAAATAAATAAAACGTAATTTCACTCTATGACTACAACCTTCAAATAAATAACCTTCTAAAAAACACTGTAGGAGATTAGAACACCAGCACAATATTTATGCAAGGCACACTGGATTTCATGAAAAAGTTATTATTATGATCCAATTCACTTTTCCTCAAAGCAAATTATATTATTGTAACCAAGATAAGTGTATGAATGGAGTTCATGCATGTTTTTGTATTCATACTTATTTTGTTATTTTATTCTTGGCTCAAATTATTAACTCAACAATACTCTGACAATGATCATGAATCATCATGAATTATTCCCCAAACTTCCTACAATCTAATTTGGTGCAAGAAAGCACAAGAAGATAAATATTTGGTTTGCACAGCCAATTGCCTTAACCCCAAGGCAACGTCTTCTACCATAAAGTTCCAGTGGTGTAACTAAAATTTGTAGACCCTGTGACGGTGAAGAGGTAACCAGGCTCACTAATAAAGGTTAAGCCCACTTGGTTACCCCTGATCCCTGTGTTGAGGTCCTCGAGTGACAGCTCTTGCACCCAGTTGTAAGAAATGCATTACTGTGACTGTGCGCAAATAGGGATTCAGGGGATGTTCCAGCTATATGATAAAGCGGAGAGTGTTTTTTGTGTGTAAAAAGTTTTAAAGTTCTTTTTAGATTGTGCTAAGTATGAGGCTACTGAGTGTAGGCAATATATATTCTCACTCCATCCCTGACACCAGAACAGGGACGTACACATCTTTATCACACAAAATACAGGACACAGTATATTGTATTAAAGAGTTATGTTTAATAGGGATATGTACTGATAACCTGTGAATGAACTGTGGGATTTCCAAGTCATGGATTCCGAGGGACCAGGTGACTACCAAGCTTGGTGCCTATGGGTTTGTGCGGAGTCCGGACTTGAAAGCCTCAGGGATGCCAAGGTGTTAGGGGCGCATGCCCCTTTGCAGAACTAAAAAAGGTGCTCATCCAGCTTTACAATACCAGTAAATCGGTGATTGGCTGGAAGGGAAATTCCCATGCTCTGATAGGCTGTAGAGGTTTGTGAATGGGACACTGAAACCCATAAGGAGCCTTGCAGCCAATCAGAGGACGTAATTCCAAGCACCAAACCAACAGTGGCAAATTCAAAGATGCTCTGTGTTTAATACACGGGAGCCGGCTTCAAAGATTTTGACTCAAGACATTTTCTAAGTCCCGCTGTTTGAGATCGTAGCGGTCGCATCTGGCATTGCATGCCGAACTCAGTTCCAGGATTTTGTGAGTACCTCCCAGTCATTGGAAAGGGCTCCTACAGAGGTCATTTTTGTGAATTTCATTTAAAAGGACAAGTTTATTCGTTAGCCCCGTTTGCAGTAAGTGTGTTAACCGTGTAAATAGTGTTACATTGTGTGTATCTCTTTTCCTGAAATAAATTCCAATTTATTGTACCTCCTTGCTTTGCTCAATCAATGATCCCGGTATAAAAAGATGTTGATAAACCTGGTCTCCTTTGACAGGCCCCCTGCCAGAATTTTTCTAAGGCCTTGCTCTGTCACTCTCTTCCCCCCTCCTCACTAACTCTCCCCCCCACCTTCCACTCTAACTCTCATACGCGCTCTAACCCTCCCCACTCCTTCTCTCTAACTATCCCCTTCTCTCTATCTCCCCCTTTTCACTCATCTCTAACTCACTCACCCCAGTTTGTACAAGAAAAATAAATTTCACACATCATTGAGAACATTCACAAAATTGTCTAAATCAAACTTCATTTGTTGCTATGACTAACAGCTTTTTCTTTTTGGAAATCGTATCGTAGGAGCAGCAAAATGTAGTTTGCCAGTCAGAATGGTTACGGTGCCATATGATATGCCCCACTTCTACCCATGAATCTTAGTGACCTGATGAGGCATCTCTCCTTTGGGACCATTAACTCATAGTAGTACTCGAATCCACATGACAGCTCTAATTTTTTCTGGGCAAAGAGCCACGGCTGCTATAAAATGATGCTATTAGGCGTACAGGGACACGGGAGTTGCATTAACCTTCTGACTCTGACACAATGAAGGAACAAAAATAATGTGACGTATTTCACTCCCCACTGACTTTCTGCATCAATTTTTAAGCAAATATTTAGCGTGAGCGCCATGTTTTGTAAGTAATTTATGAGTAACCTCCACTTTACCCTACAGCCCAATGCAATTCAAAGGAGTGGATGGCCATAAAAACTCACCAATGAAATACTTTTCTTTCATTTGTGCAGCTTTTCTGTTAATTAAACAGTAGTTTTATTAACATCAAATACATTTAGAAAATTGTTATTTGCACATGACCGGCAACATGTGATTTAATGGCAACTAATGGATCTTAGTGTTCAAAACATTTGATGAAACAAAAGCTGTTACCATTAAGATATGAAACATCATTAAATGTTTGATGCATACAGGGAGAAAAATGAATCATCTGCCTTTTATTTTGAACTCTTTCAATATCAAAAGTACTCAGAAAAATATAGCTTTGAAAAACACAAAGGTGGCATTACCACTTAAAGGGGGAACTGTCCATATCTGGAACAGTATGAGGCATCATTTTGCAACAACACTGTTACAGACATCCCCAGAGCATATTTGACATGATTTAACTGTGCTTTGTGGCTTGTGCCATTATAAACTTGAGGTCAGGGCAGCTCTCTCTTCAAACTACAATCTGAGTTGCAGACTTATAAATATAGAATACACCTGTCATTTTGTACACTGTTCCGCAGTGATGCAATGCATGAAATACCAAGATTAGCAGAATGTCACATCTGGAAAGAATTAATGATTGAGCAGAGGGAATTGAAAACAAATCAATTTGTTATTGGCCCTCATTGGCCCCTATCTTGGCTATTATTTTAACAACTATGTTTTAAGAAACATTGTGAGCATAATCTGTATTTCTAATATATGATTCACAAAATGAAAACTTTAGAAATTTTTTTACAAATGTAAAGTTTAGTCTATACAAATAGATTAGTGGTTTACATATGTTATGAGAGAAAATCAAAAACAGACAAAAAGATGAATACTTCTAGATCACGTAATACCTTTTTATCTCTATGCAGAGTAATGTTTAGGATTATCATGGTGCATTGCAACTGTATAACTCGAGTAATGAAGTAAACATGCTGGTATTTGAGACAACTAGGTTTTTGCTTTGCAGGTAGTCCAAGCTTTCATTGGATCAACATAAAAAAATGTCCTTTGAGGATGTTGTTTGAACATGAGCTTTGAAAACCGCAAAAGTTTCACACAAAAGAGTCACACATTAAACAACATTTCAAACATGACAGCACTTTTGTCATTCAAGGTTGATATGGTTTGTGGAATTTTGCACATCTGCCGAAAACATTTTTGTGGTCGAAAGCATATGTACACGCAAAATATATGGAAAAAAAAAATCATGTTTACGGAACAATTTTAAAGATGCAATCCCATGAAGCCATCCAGAAAACAAGATTTGGTAAAGAATTTAACAGTCTAGTTGGCCTTCCTAAACAAACCTAACCATGTTAGTAGCAAATATTTGCCAGCTTTTCTTTTTATTAAGTACCAACATGTTTAGGGGCCTCTGAATGGGGTAATTTATTTATTTATAAAATATTTTACCAGGAAGTAATACATTGAGAGTTACCTCTCATTTTCAAGTATGTCCTGGGCACAGAGTAAAACAAATAGTACATGGTTACAAGTACAGTTACATAAATGAACAGGGTATACATTATATACAAGACATTGCGTGCACAGTTAAAGAAAATATATATTAAGCGTATGAAACAGTTACAGACCAAGTTAAAATGTGAGACAGCCTTAGATTTGAAAGAACTTAAACTGGTGTTGGATGTGAGAGTCTCTGGTAGGTTGTTCCAGTTTTGGGGTGCACGGAAGGAGAAGGAGGAACGTCCGGATACTTTGTTGAGCCTTGGGACCATGAATAGTCTTTTGGAGTCTGATCTCAGATGATAAGTGCTACAAGTGATAGGGGTGAGGAGCTTGTTCAGGTAGCTGGGTAGCTTGCCCATGAAGAATTTAAAGGCAAGACAGGAAAGGTGAACTTTGCGCCTAGACTCTAGTGTTGACCAATCTAGTTCTTTGAGCATTTCGCAGTGATGTGTGTTGTAGTTGCATTGGAGAACAAAACGACAAATTGAATTGTAGAGGGTGTCAAGTTTGCTAAGGTGGGTTTGAGGAGCCGAGCCATATACTATATCTCCATAGTCAATAATTGGCATTAGCATCTGCTGTGCGATACGCTTTCTGACCAGGAGACTTAGGGAGGATTTGTTTCTGTAAAGTACCCCTAGTTTGGCATAGGTCTTGGTTGTCAGGGTATCAATGTGCATCCCGAATGTTAAGTGGGAGTCAAACCATAAGCCCAGGTATTTAAAACTAGTGACAGGTGTTAGGGTGGTGTTAGCGTTGGTTCTAATCAGGAGCTCAGTCACTGGAAGCTTTACAAATGTAGTCTTGGTCCCAAATACCATTGTTACAGTCTTGTCAGTGTTTATCAATCAAATATTTTCATTACCCTTATTACACCCTGTTCTTATTAGAGACAATAAAGGTAAGGGGAGGAAGGCTCTGGCTGTGTAAGAATGTGGTGAACACTCAGTGAGATCATCCAATAGGGAGCAGCCAGAGGAAATCAAATCCCTCCCAAGTCTCTGCTAACCATGTTTACAAACTACATTTAAAAGTGAATAAACCTTTATAGCATCTTTGTGACGTAGCTGGTATCTCATGGTCTCATGCATACAAAGGTGGACTTTATGGGGAAATTATAATTTTCTATGGGCTGACGGGACAAACGGCTCCAACAGAGCGATTGGCCCAATCAAAACAGAAGTGCAGCTACCTACTCTTCTGTTTCCATGAGCAGGGGGTGTGCAGGTCATGTGATCAGTGCTGAAGTTATCACCTGACCAGAAACACCGGAGGTATTGTCCATTGTGGCAAATGTCCTGTGGTGCAATAGTGCCGTGGGACCATCGGCACTCACAAAATGTAAATATTTATAGGGTTCATATTTGGGTAAAAAAGGCAAACTGGCATTAGTTCACTTTGGTTGTAGAAGGGAAAATATGTTGCAGTACATTTTATTCTCTGCAGAAAATCATGCCTCAGCTCATTTTTAAATATTAACAAAGTTCTCATCAGATCAAGCACAGCAACACCAAAATCATTTGCAAGCAGAGAATTAAATATGTATGTGTGCACTATGATGAAAAAAGAAACAGACAGTGCACTCAGAGTTCATACTTTCACTGGCTATAAGACAAAAGCATAGCCACAAATGTTAAATTAGTTATATAAAAAAAAACATGCTATTTTCAATATTTGCCAAGTCACCTGGGTTTCTGTTTAAGAGAAAATGTATTACGGCCCACGTCAAACAAACATTCAATTTCTATGGGATAATTTTCCATTTGTTCAAGGGCTGTATTGAAATACAAGTAAATACCTGCACTGATGCACAGATTATGATAGTAAAGAATAACTGTAGATTTACTGTAACTCAACAAAAAATGTGAAGTGTGTGTGTGTGTGTGTGTGTGTGTGTGTGTGTGTGTGTGTGTGTGTGTGTGTGTGTGTGTGTGTGTGTGTGTGTGTGTGTGTGTGTGTGTGTGTGTGTGTGAGAGAGCAATAAAATATTTTTAAAGGTGTTTGAATATACTTGTGGGATCTCATCTCAGGCATAGAAACAAACAAGAAAACACTTTCGAAAAAGTGGCCTGCTGGATATGTATGTAAGCTTTTACAGGTGTGAAAGCTAATTGAATGTTATGTAGCCAGGTTCCCCCTTGCGCACTCACCCCCTCCTTCGGTTATGCGAGCTGCGCGTTGGTTGTAGTTGCGGCCGGTTGCCAGGGACGCGGTCGGGCCGGTTGACGAGGCCGCGATCGCGTTGCTGGGGTCTCGGCGGTCCGCGGAGCAGGGCGCCGCCATTGGAAGATAGCTCGCGCATGCGCAGAGGTAAGCCCGCGAAGCCCTAGCCTACCAGGGAAGGGATTGGCCAGGGACTACAGATCCCATGAGCCTTAGGGAACCCCATGTGACGCCAGGGAGCCAATAGGGCTGCAGGAGCTCCCTGCTTGCAGGGAATGGATACATTTCGCGGGGTTTTTGCACCAGCAGTTGGTGACTGGAGCAGCTAGGGGAAGGAGGTAGGGTGCAGGGGTCAGTGACTCTCTGCACTAGGCCAGCAATCCCATAGGCCCCAGACAGCCCTGAGTCATCCTAGCTGAGTATTGTAGGGACAGGCCCTAGGTTAGGGACCCTGCCCCATTATCTATTGGCTAGTAGTGTACCACGAACATTGATCGGTTGCTAAGAGGGAGCTGGACTATCTCCACGGAGACCAAGCCAGCAGTGACTGCGGCCTGCTGGTAGCAGACAGACCCTAGCCAAAGTAAAGACTGTGCGGAGCTGCGGTGATATTATCCACGCCGGAGTTCACCCCACGCGTAGGAGGATATCCCGGCGGATCCAACCCCAGTGGTATAGCAGCACCCGTGGCTGGAGCCCGGGCAGGTAACCCACAAACACACGTGCACCAACAAGGCCTATCACCAGACATAGTGGCTGCGCAGTCACACACACATATTGGTATATGACTTGGGAGTGCGAGACATTGGGTTGGGGTTACTGGACACAGGGTGGGATCACTCTTTGGAAGGTTAGCGTCCGCCGTGACGCATAAGGTTAGCGTCCGCCGTGACGCATAAGGTTAGCGTCCGCCGTGACACATAAGGTTAGCGTCCGCCGTGACGCCTATGTGTTAGCGTCCGCCGAGGCGCCTAAGGTGGTAGCATCCGCCGCGACGCATAGAGTGTGGGCTACTGCTGTAGTGCAAGTTAGCATCCGGCGAGACGCCCTGGTCAGGTTGCCCTTAGCGAGGGACACCTGTTGTTATGTGTTGATGTTGTATTCATTCTATGCATAGTAGTAAAGGTATTAGTCATTATCAATTCCGTTGTATGTGGTTATTGATTGTCCTGCGAGGAACCACTCCCCCTCTGGTGGGAGCCATCGCAGGTGGAGGCGCTGCACCTATTGTAAGTGGTTGTCCATAGTATTGTATTGCCCCAGGTTCCCCGTGGCGGAAGCTCAGCCCTTCTGGATACAAAACAGGTACAGGCATACCCCGCATTAACGTACGCAATGGGACCAGAGCATGTATGTAAAGTGAAAATGTACTTAAAGTGAAGCACTCCCTTTTTCCCACTTATCCATGCATTTACTGTACTACAATCATCATATACGTGTATAACTGATGTAAATAATGCATTTGTAACAGGTTCTATAGTCTCCCTGCTTGCGCACAGCTTCGGTGCAGGTAGGGAGTTCAACTTTGCTGTTCAGGACGTGCTGACAGGCGCATTCGTGAGCTGCCGTTTGACTATTGGACGATATGTACTTACTCGCGAGTGTACTTAAAGTGAGTGTCCTTAAAGCGGGGTATGCCTGTACAGCACCACACTGATAAGTAGTCAGATACACCTACCCACCTCAATCTCACTTAGGGTGGGGGTAAGAGGGCTACAGTTATATTGTAAAATCCACATGTACTGTACACCTTTTCTCTCTCTTTTTCTAAAGGATCATGCCAGAATGCTATTCTCAATCATCATATAATTATTTTTTTGCATTCTCTTTATTATCACAATTGTAATTGTTCATACAGTATATTTGTTGTTATGTTTTACTTTGCATGTTCATATTCATTGTAAATTGTACTTTTAACCTTTAGACATTTCGTTTTTTTTTCCCATAAGCAATAAAATATTTATTGTAAAAAAAAGATTGACCAGAATTTTCAAAAACAAAGTTACAGGTTGTAAAAGCTTTTAATGGTTCAGCCCTACAGTTCTTTACTAATGAAATGATAGTGCACTCAGCTTTCAAAACCTCGCAAGTCTCTTCTTCAACTACGTCAAAAGTTATGTACTGTTTGATTTTATTTATTAATAGTGTTCTCATGATGATTGATTAAAAGGTATAAAAAAACCTGCAATAAAACTAAGTTTTCAGGATGAAACTAATAAAACCTTGAATTACATCGATACAAAGATACATACGGAACTAAATTCATAACCCAGATAACATTTAAATCGACTAATGGTTAACAATATTAGCTGACACTGACATTTAAAAATGGGTGAATATATATCAAGAAAAGAAACCCTAAATAAATCTATTTCAATATTATTTCATAATTTTTATTAATAGAATGCATAAGGATAGGAGCTGTGTTTTTCCCCGTGCTGTTTCAAGCTTGAAATGATAATTTATCTCCCATGATCCTTCAATTTTTTTTCTCCATTTAGATGAAAAATAGAATGTCAAATAGGTCATGCCATTTTATCATATAACCCATAGGGAACCACAACTCGAATTAGGCCATTACACGCCAAAAGATGAACACATTTTATTCCGTAAATGCCTAACCAATAAGTTCCATGTTATGCTTTGAGCACTAAAACAAGGGAACACAAATGTGTGTATAACATGTCTAAGATTTGTTTCTGTATACATTAAATGTACACATATAATGTTACTATTTATATTGGAATAAAAATGGATGATCCAGGGCACTGCAGATTTACAAAATGGAATTTATTTAATCAGTACAGCACAACATTTTGACCATCTGCGTGGTCTTTCTCAAGTGAATGGAATGACTGTCATGCCAGTCACTTGAGAAAAACCACGCAGATGTTGCCACGTCGACTTCTTCCGCTAAGACAGGGCCAGTGACGTCACATTTTTGGGTCCGATGATACATCTCCAATCTGATTGGACGCTGAATCATGTACCCGCCTCCAAGGGAGGTACTTCACATCCTTAAAACCACATGGCTATATCACATTGTATTATAGCCAATGGGATAGAATACAATTCCATTGGTTGCTGTACCATGTGATAGGTTACATTAGTTCAAAAGGATGTGACATCATCCCTTAAGTGGCTTATCGCGGCTCAACTGGCAAGTATTTTTTAGCCCTGTCCTCTCTCTAGCAGTGCATCAATTACATCTAGTGACTGCCTGGTCACATGATCTTCCCTACAGAACTTTGCATCTTTGGTCCTCTTCTGCTACACTGAATTTTTGCCGATCAATCACAGGAGAATGGATCGATCTGCGACTTAGCTAATTACTTAACATAACTAAAACCTGGCAGTTTGTTCTGCTGCCTTAAACATTTATTTTGTTATATTCTTTATTAAAAGAAGCTTGTTGTATGATTGGCCATAACCTACCTGTAAATGTGTGATTTGTAAAGTTCCATTGTCCAGTAAGCCGACTCTGGGGTCACTTCCCACAATTCTCTTCCCATCTTTAAGCCACTGTATGCTTGGAAGAGGGTTGCCCCTCACATGGCAGTGCATTTGCACTAAAGAGTCTACAGCAAGAGTTTGATTGGCTGGGCCTCTGCGAATTATTGGTGGTATTCGATCTGATGTCACTGAAGAGAAAAAAGTGAAATCATGATGTTAAAATCATTCTTTCACTATACTGCTTACTACAGTTATTACCTTAGTCTGATAATTTCCCCTTTAGGGAGGGCATGAAACGCAATTCACGTCACGTTGTATTGTATTGTATTGTATGTCTTTATTTATATAGCGCCATTAATGTACATAGCGCTTCACAGTAGTAATACATGTGGTAATCAAATAAATAACAGATAATATAAATAACAGATCGTGGGAATAAGTGCTTTAGACATTAAAGTAACATTAAGGAAGAGGAGTCCCTGCCCCGAGGAGCTTACAGTCTAATTGGTAGGTAGGGAGAACGTACAGAGACAGTAGGAGGGAGTTCTGGTAAGTGCGTCTGCAGGGGGCAAAGCTTTATGTATCATGTGTTCAGAATATCTACAGTGCTATTCATATGCTTCTTTTAGTAAGTGTGTCTTAAGGTGGGTCTTAAAGGTGGATAGAGAGGGTGCTAGTCGGGTACTGAGGGGAAGAGCATTCCAGAGGTGTGGGGCAGTCAGTGAAAAAGGTTTAAGGCGGGAGAGGGCTTTAGATACAAAGGGGGTAGAAAGAAGACATCCTTGAGCAGAATGCAAGAGTCGGGATGGTGCATAACGAAAAATTAGGGCTGAGATGTAAGGAGGGGCAGAAGAGTGTAAAGCTTTAAAAGTGAGGAGAAGAATGGAGTGTGAGATGCGGGATTTGATCGGAAGCCAGGAGAGGGGTTTCATGAGGGGAGATGCTGAGACAGATCTAGGAAAGAGTAGAGTGATTCTGGCAGCAGCATTTAGGATAGATTGTAGGGAAGACAGGTGAGAGGCAGGAAGGCCGGACAGCAGGAGGTTACAGTAATCAAGACGGGAGAGAATGAGGTCCTGAGTCAGAGTTTTAGCAGTCGAGCAACAGAGGAAAGGGCGTATCTTTGTTATATTGCGGAGGAAAAAGCGACAAGTTTTAGAAATGTTTTGAATGTGAGGGGCGAATGTGAGAGAGGAGTCGAGTGTGACCCCTAGGCAGCGTGCTTGGGCTACTGGGTGAATGATCGTAGTTCTAACAGTAATGTGGAAGAAGGTAGTAGAGCCAGGTTTGGGAGGAAGTATGAGGAGCTCTGTTTTAGCCATGTTGAGTTTAAGGCGACGGCGGGCCATCCAGGATGATATAGCAGAGAGACATTCAGAAACTTTGGTTTGTACAGCAGGTGTAAGGTCGGGTGTTGAAAAGTATATTTGTGTGTCGTCAACATAAAGGTGATATTTAAACCCAAAATATGTTATTAGGTCACCTAGAGAGAGTGTGTACAGAGAAAAGAGAAGAGGTCCCAGGACAGAGCCCTGGGGTACCCCCACAGAGAGATCAATAGAGGAGGAGGAGGTGTTAGCAGAAGAGACACTGAAAGTACGATGGGAGAGGCACTGCTGCGGCCGAGTTTATTCGAGCATTTGCCCGTTCTCGGCCGCAGCAGTAACCTGGCGCGCGCCAGAGGGTGCCGGGCGCGCGCCGAAGACACGGAGGAGCGCCCTCCGATCGGGGCGCTCTCCCTCCCGCTGCCGGGTCCGCCGGGTCCCCTGGAACCCCCTGCCGCCGTCCCCCACATCGCGGGACACCAGGGCTCCCTCGGGGAGCCCTGGACGCGCGTGCAGGGGGCGCAGGCACCCGATGACGCGTGACCGCTCAAATCACTGTATCACTCAAATACAAGACTATGGTAAATGTAGACAACATCTAGCAAAGATTTAATGAATAATACAAAATTAAAAAACGAGTAGATTCAGGGTTCTTTTGGATTTCCAATTAATATAAACATTAGTTTAAACATAAATTCAATATTTTCACATATAGATATGCATAGTCAAAAATTGTCAAATGATCATTAGTCTTGTATTTGAGTGATGTTGTTCACACTTTTGTATACTTTATTTACATATCCACCACTCATACTAGGACTAATGGTTATGATTAATGTATATTTTATATGTTTCAAATGTTAATCATGTATCACTTATTTTTATCTTGCACTATGTTTGTTTATCCCGCACTGTGTCTATTGCGCATGTCCCTAATGCCGAAATGTACTGCACGTACACACTACAGCTGGGAGCGCAGCCTCCAGTCATACCACCTCGGGAGCGCTCGCACCCCATTGGCTGAGTGATGTCACGTCCGGTTTACTTCCGGTATTTCTAGGGACTGCACACGAGTAAAATTACTCTTTGAAAAAGCCCATGCTTGGGTGAAACGCGTTAGAGGCGCAGGGGATTGTCCCCCTCCTCTTGGTTTTTTAATCCATGTCCTAATAAAGAATTTTTAGCCCAGTCCAGCCATCTGCAATCTTTTCCTGCACAGTGGTGCCTGCTGATTCGCCCTCCCTCCTCCGGTAAGGGTGATTTTTATGACTATCGATCATACTGTTATGAAACCCTTGTTCTACAGATATTAAATTTTTATTTTTGGTGATTTTGGGACATAACTATTGCTGCCAGCTATTGAAGCGTTTGCTGTACTATGTGTTCGTTCCGACTATAGAACACATCCAATTGCATCACCATTAAAAGTATACAAAACAAGGAAAAAGATATATATATATATATATATATATATATTAATATATATATATATATATTAAAGTATGTAAAAATAAATTATATATAAATAATAGTATGCCAATCTGTAAGATCATAAGGACCCCAGCAGTCATCTTTCAGTATCAAGGAAATAAATTCCCCACTATAATGGTAAGTACCTCAGGAAAAGACTGGTTCCTAGAGCTAATAATGGTTGAATTCCTAATGACGCTTTGGTTCTAATTGTTATTAAAAAAAAAGGAAAAATGGGACGGGAGTTGCTGCTCTAAAAATCAGCTAACAATGAAAACATACCGAGATAGAAACATATAGTATGATGAAAGAATCCTTAAAAACCATTTCTCTAAACCGAGCAGGTGGAACTGCATCTTTAATGTCTTGCAGGGAAGGAAGACACCCGTGCCAAAATACAACACATTTGTAATCAGGGGACCTCTAATGAATGACTTGTACTGTCTAATCCCTCAGGAGTTAAAAAGACATTTAGATCAGCAAAATGCTCTGGTCAATGATTAATCAATGGTTTGTTTAAGCTGCAAGTCGGCACTAAGTTCTGCTGACCTGTATTTCTATAAATAATTGATAATCATGTTGTTTTTACAAACTGTCAATGAACAGATTCCCATCTACAGGACAGCAAAAGGTAATGAAAGTAATCGATTCTAGTAACTCATAATGAAATTGTCAATTGAGGGCAAATAATTAAGTACTTGCTGTACAGAAACGCGTCGAAAAACTATAAAGTACTATAGATACTGTAGTAACTTTTTTTGCTTTTAGATTTAAAATAGATAAATAAGAAGCCAGCTCTTCAATTAAAAGTATTAGCAAAATAGTTTGTGATTATAATGGAAGTCAATAACGCTAATAATCATTGGTGCCATCGTGATTAAAATAATTTGTGCTATTATTTTAATTATTTATATTTTTGTATATATTAATTAGAATTTTTTTTATTATTTATTATACTGTATAACAGTTTTAATACCATTATCACTTTTCTGTACTTTGTTCTTGGTTCTACACCTTTTTTGGACCAATATAAAATATGTTTCTGCAGATATTGATCTGATGTCTGATAAAAAAATATATATATTTTTTTTTTATATATAAACTTGTTTGGATTGGCTAACGGAGTCTAGCAATTGCTGTCTTTGCTCTTTGTACAGTACTATAAAAAGTATCTATTGTGTCTCCAAATTATTTTAGAAACATTTTTGTATGAAACCTTTTAACGGACCAACATATCATTGTTATAAGGTTGTCTCTTATCATCACACATGTGATTAAGTTTACTATTGATATTTGTGGCCTAAAGAGACAGCTTTAGTTTTGAAAGAACTTAGACTGGTGGTGGCTGTGAGAGTCTCCGGTAGATTGTTCCAGTTTTGGGGTTCACGGTAAGAGAAGGAGTTGCGGCCAGGTACTTTGCTGAACCTTGAGACCATGAACAGTCTTTTGGAGTCAGATCTCAGATGATAAGTGCTGCATGTGGTAGGGGTGAGGAGGTTGTTCCAGTTGATGGGTAGCTTCAACAGAAAGTATTTGAAGACCAGATAGGAGAGATTAACTTTGCGCCTAGACTCAAGTGATGACCAATCTAGTTCTTTGAGCATTTCACAGTGATGTGTGTTGTAGTTGCATTGGAGAACAAAACGGCATATTGAATTGTAGAGGGTGTCAAGTTTGCTAAGGTGAGATTGAGGTGCCAAGCCGTATACTATGTTCCCATAGTCGATAATTGGCATTAGCATCTGCTGTGCGATGTGCTTTCTGACCAGCAGACTTTACTTCCTGTAAAGTACACCTAGTTTGGCATAGGTTTTGGATGTCAGGGTATCAATGTGCATCCCAAATGTTAAATGGGAGTCAAACTATATGCCCAAATATTTAAAACTAGTAACAGGAGTTAGTGTGGTATTAGCGTTGGTTCTGATCTGGAGCTCAGCCATTGGAAGTTTAAAAAAATGTTGCCTTGGTCCCAAATACCATTGTTACAGTCTTGTCAGTGTTTAAAAACAGTTTGTTTTGGGAAATCCAATTTTCAAGTCTCAAAAAGTCAGATTGAAGTATGTGTTCAAGGTCGGAGAGGCTAGGGCTGTGTGCATATAAGATTGTGTCATCTGCATACATGTGTATTGAAGCTCCCTTACAAGCTGTAGGAAGATCATTGATGAACACTGAGAAGAGTACGGACCCCAGAACAGAGCCTTGCAGAACACCACAGGTGATATCCAAGGGGTTGGCGTTAGAGCCTGAGATAGACACATGTTGGGATCTACCTGATATGTAGGAATGAAACCAGTTTAAACCATGCTTCCCTATTCCAGAGCACTGGAGTTTAAGCAAGATAACATGATCAACAGTATCAAAAGCCTTTGCAAAATCTAGGAATATTGCAAAAGTGAGTTGTCCCAGTTCCCTTACACACTGGATTGCATTGCAAACTTTTAGCAGAGTAGTTACCGTGGAGTGTTTGGGGCGAAAGCCAGATTGGAATTGAGTAGGGAAATTTGTCTTGGTATAGTAATAGTTGGGAGTGAACACATTTTTCCATGACTTTGGATAGTATTGGGAGAAGCGAGATTGGACTGTAGTTTGAGACAGTGTTTTTGTCCCCACTTTTGAAGATTGGGACAACTCTGGCAGTTTTCCAGGTCTTGGGGATATGGCCTGCAGACAGAATAGAGTTGACTATGGAAGCAATTGATTTGGCAATGACTGGGACACCAAGGCTTAGGAACTTGGATTGCAGTAAATCAGGTCCACATTGGCTGCTTAGTTTTAATTTGAGGAGCGCTTGTGTAATCTCCTATTTGGATACTGGGACAAATTGAAAATACTGAGCAGTGTTGGGAGAGGGTAGGGCTATAGGGGTACTCTCAGAATTAGGTTCATGTTTGTGGTTTGGGTTGCGTTTCGCTAATAAGTTAGTAGCACACCGCACAAAGTCATCATTGAATGCATTTGCAATGTCAGTGGGATTTGTCAGAGTAATATCCTCCTTAGTGATATTACTTGGTTGTTGATGGCTAGAAGGCTGGAATATATAGTTGATAACCTTCCAGAAGTTAGCTGGGTTTGATGTATTCTAGTGAAGATTGTCAGAGTAATATTGTGCTTTTGCATGCTTGTTTGCCTTGTGCCCATATTCCGCAGGCATCTGTAGTTATTAAGATACTTGGTAGTGCCAGTTACTTTGTAGCTTTTCCACAAGGCATCCCTGAAATGGTAGAGTGCTTAAGGTCAGTTGTAACCCACGGAAGGTTGGCCCCCCCATACTCTTATTCTGCGTAGTGGAGCATGTGTATCACAGTTTTTTAACAACTTGGATTGGAAATAGTCGAACGCAGAATCAGGGTCGGGAATTAAGTCGATTCTGTACCAAGATAAGTTGGTAAGGTCAGCCAGAAACAGTTGTGGGTTAAAGTTTCTAAATGTTCTAGTGAGGAGACCTTTAGGGCTTGACTAGGGTGGTTTCATTTTTCTTACACAGTACTCTATTGCATGGTCACTGAAAATGTCAGGAAGGATGCCAGAGAATTGGATTCTGATGGGATTTGAGGAGAGAATCCAGTCTAACAAGGAATGGTTATGAGATTTCAGGTTTGTCCGTGTGGGTTGGGAAATGAGTTGCGTTAGGTTAAGTGACTTCAGTTGTATCTGGATTTTGTGATTTTTAGGGTCGAGCCAATTGTAGTTGAAATCCCCAAGAACTAGCAGCTCACTCATCTCAATCAAAGAGGAAATGGAGCCAAGAAACTGGGTGATATCAGTCAGGGACTGTAGAGGGGCTTTAGGGGGCGGTAGATGCCAGCAATTTAGATGGGCTTAGAAAAGGGGAGGCAGATTTTGCGAACTAGGATCTCAAAAGAGGGTAGGCTTGGGGGGCAATTTAACACTGTAAATTGTAAGGTGCCTTCAATATAAAATAACACCCCTCCTCCTCTCTTTTACCTATCTTTCATAGAAATGGAGTACCCCTGAATGGCGATATTTGCATCGAGAGTTTTAGGGGTTAGCCATGTTTCTGTGAGAATGATGGCTTTGGGTTTATGCATAAGACACCATACCCTTAGTTCATTCAGTTTGGGCTGCAGGCTCCGGATATTTATATGGGTGACAGATAGACCATTTTGGAATTTGAAGGAGGGATTCTCAGGGGTATGGGACAGAGTTGAAAAGGGGGGGCCTGGGTTAAGTCCAATATCACCTGTTAAAGAGAGTAATAGTATGAGTAGAAATTTGAGTAGTTGTTTGCAAGTTGTACATTTGTGATATTTGCCATTAGAGTGAGCGGTGGTGGGTGTGCTGGCTTTCAGAGTTCTCCACCATCATTTAGTAAATAGTGCAAGGCTTTTGAGTAATCCAGAGTGTATTGTGATGTTGTGTGCAGTCCATGTGGGATGAGTTTGTGGTGGATAGAGAGCGTAAGATTTCCATGAGGCCACAAGAAAGAACAAAGTTGGGATACATAGCAGGTTCATTATCACAGACATAGGTAATGTACCATGAAGCTGTTGTGAGCCAAGTGAGTGTGTGCAGACTAAACAGTGAGGTGTGCCTTTTCCTTGTCAAAATGTTTTGCTGCATTGCAATGCTAGGGTCTATTCAGGGTTTGCAGAGTGTTGAAGGGGCAGATGCAGTTACTGTACCAGAATGCCCTCCTACTGTCTTCCTACCTACTGTACCAATTGGATTGTAAGCTCTTCAGAGCAGGGACTCCTCTTTAAATGTTACTTTTATGTCTGAAGCACTTATTCCCATAATCTGTTACTGTATTTGTATTATTTGTTATTTATATTATTGTCACGTGTATTACTACTGTGAAGCGCTGTGTACATTAATGGAGCTATATAAATAAAGACATACATACATACAATTGTTAATGCACGTTTTACACATACTGCCTCATAAAACAGATTTATTCAGTGTCAACACAACATGCCCAATATAACTAGATCCTGCTCCAAGAAAGACACTCAGAAATACTAGTTGTTGTTCTTAAATGGCGTTCTTACAGCAGGAAATCGAGTTCTAAGCTTGGATGGGAAATGTAATGCTGAAAGACACATACACATGTCATTATTTGGTTTTAATTTATATGGTAATAACTATCAGATATTAAAACATCAGCAATCTATGGGGTAAATTCATGAAAGTCTGTTATATGAAATTGTACTAAAATGACCATCACGCTTTCCTGGGTCTACAGTTTTATGACTTAAAGATATATCAATATTTAACTATTTATCCAGACAATTGTAATAAAAAATGTTGTGTGTGCCGAACACGCGCATTTTAAGTGAAAATTCTTTGTCTTTTGTCACAGGAATTGTATTTGTGATGGTGATGTTTTTAATTAAAAATCAAAACACAATTTCAGTGACAAAACACAAAGAAGTTTTACTTAGAACGCACGTGCTCGGAAGACACCCCCTATTTTAGCTATTTGCACTTCTATATTTATATTAACTGTGAATTCCTCATGTGTGTCTCTGTGTGTGTGTGTCCCTGTGTGTGTGTCTCTGTGTGTGTGTGTCCCTGTGTGTGTGTGTCTCTGTGTGTGTGTGTGTCTCTGTGTGTGTGTGTGTGTGTGTGTGTGTGTGTGTGTGTGTGTGTGTGTGTGTGTGTGTGTGTGTGTGTGTGTGTGTGTGTGTGTCTCTGTGTGTGTGTGTCCCTGTGTGTGTGTGTCTCTGTGTGTGTGTGTGTCTCTGTGTGTGTGTGTCCCTGTGTGTGTGTGTGTCTGTGGGTGTGTGTGTGAGTGTGTCTGTGTGTCTCTGTGTGTGTGTGTGTGTCTCTGTGTGTGTGTCTCTGTGTTTGTGTGTGTGTCTATGTGTGTGTGTGTCTCTGAATGTATGTGTCTATGAATGTGTGTGTCTCTGAATGTGTGTGTCTCTGAATGTGTGTGTCTAAGGAGGAGCCTAAGGAGCAGTGTCCCAGTCATCCCAGCCGCGAGTCTTACGGAAGATAGTGACGTCACACTAGAGCGCCGGATACACGCGAGGTACACGCGGTACCGGAGCGGACTACCAGTGACTCAGGCGGCTGTGTGTGTGTGCTGGGCCGAGCACCTTTTTATTGTATTTTAACTCACCTTCTTTTGTGAGTATTTCATCGTGGTTTTGGGCAAGTGCCATTAAAGATTTATTGTGCTGCGCAATCCTCTGTCCTTCTTCTTTTTGTTCCCTAAACGGAGTAAGAGGTACAGGACTCCTGAAGACAGGGGCTGCAGAAAGATCCCTTCTATACCCACGGAGGCCAGGAACACCACGAGGGGTTCGTGCGACATCAAGAGGCTTCCAGGGAAGGAAGGTTTAAAGAACAGATTCTCTCCCCTGCACGTGATCTAGTCACTTCTAGATCAAGTACAACATATGAGAAGAACCATCTGTTTTGATGAACTGTGAACTGAGTTTGTGCCCAACCGGACTTTTAAGGTTGTAACCATTGAACTATCATTTCATCACTTGGCACCATTTGGGACTACATATACATTATATATTTCATTTTTTCATTTTTTATTGTTTTTTCACATATATTAGCGCCGGGTCCTGTCATCTATTTTTGTGTATATTTAATTAGTTAGAGATAATAGAGATGTCTCAATAGATCACCAGGCTGCTTAGTTTAGTTAGTGCACAGCACTGTAGTATTAGTATTAGGTTTAGCGCTTTAAACAGTATATTTGTATTTTAAAACTCTATAGGTGCCAGCAAAGAAGTTTCACTTCAAATAACAAACTCTTTACAAAAGTCGCTTTGTACTTGTAGTTGCTTACCATCTTCAACTTCCAGAAGGGCCTTAGCCAATATACTTCCGGCTACACTAATAGCTTGGCACATGTAGTAGCCAGAGTCTCCAGTCTGGACATCGATAATGGTCAGTTCACCACTTGGGGACACTGAGAAACGACCCGCAGTTTGAGGGGGCTGGCTTGGAAAAAGCAGGATCTAAGAATACAAAAGAAAGCAGTTAAACATAAATTTACACAAATAGTTTCTAGTTGTAAGTCCAGTCACAAGTTTCCTATCTGAACGATGCAAACACCTATAATTATAGCATACAGCTAAATCCAACACCTCCTTGATTGTACACCTTAATCAATGAACCAAGATAATAAGGAATTCATATCTACTTCCTCTACTGAAGACCCTGAGAATCACTTTTGCAGGAAGTTTTGTATATGATCTATAATTAGAAACAAACATTTTATTATCCTCCTAGAACTCATAAAATAAAGTAAAGTAATCTTGCAATAAGATCTAAATTCTTAGGAAGCCACTGAAAACTTAAATATGTATTTAACTTATATGTAGCTTAAAAAAAAAATCTCCCCCTAAACATGGATTTTTATGGCATTATTCGTGGACAAAATTGCACAATAAATTGCTTCTTTTTCCTTTTTAACTTCTCTTAATTGGTCTGTTGTGTGTATCTACTCTCTTGAAGCTTCTTTATCTCTTGAGGTTGTTTGCTCATTTTAGTACACTTGCCAATTTGCCCACTGCTGGCTACCTGGAGGCAGGTTATACTGTACCATATAGATAACCAAAGAAATACATTTTTAAATAAAATCAATACATAGACATCTAAGTACAATTGGTGACTTATAATGACATCAGCTCTGTTGTACACTAGTCACTTCTACTGCATTCACAAAAAAAAACTAAAGTCTAGTAGAACTGTGGTTGCTCATCAGACAGCAAATACTGTTTCTAAACATTAGTTCTCTAAACAAATCTACTCAACTAAGCGGGTTCATTAAGCGAGCAGCCTTGACACAGGCCTCAGCCCAACCAACAGATTTATTCATTCACCAGGTTGGGCCAGTATTTGTATTTTATCATTGGATACACAGAGCTTGGTTTACTTAAGAGTGATAGTGTTGCTCTGGCTGTTTGTTTTAGGGTATCTCATCCTAAAAGGTGAATACCAGGCTTGATTAAAAACGTGTGCAGAAAACCTACTTTACACATGGCTTTCAAGTTGATTGTTTTTGGTATAGGTTTCATTAACTGTAACGCAAATGATCTGAATTAAAACCAGAGGCTTCATAAAAACTATTACCATTCCAACATATAAATCTCAGCTATAAGAGACCTCATTCACAATACACTTTGTAAAACACATGTTTACGTTTTTCTTTAAATAACACACTGTTACATTTGTATTACCCATGTAAAATTGTAAACGTATACCACAAGTACCCCAAAATTACAACTGTTCAACTAGTACCTTTAAAAGGAAAATCATCATCAGTTTTTAGAAAGGTTGCATACATAACCATTATTAAATCAAAAGGACACACTCCAGGTCAAAGCTCTTTTGTAAACATAGTCACTCACATCACAGTCACTTCTTGGGTGGTTAATCTCTGACTTGACTGAGGCTCAAACTCTGGCCGTTTTGCCACAGAGCTGAGCACAGCGGCTGGGGAGTTGAACTGAAAGAAGTATTTTTCTAAAAAAATTGTGGTCATTCTAATATGGAGAATGTGTGTAATGAGGAATATGCAATTAGATAAAGTAGTGCTTTAATAAGATGCATACGGTCTCCAGTCACTAGTTTCATCAGTGTCCATTTCTAGTGACATAATCATACTAAAAACAAAATCAATTCAAAGAACGTTCTTGTAAATAAACTTTTATAATGGACTGAGCGATTTGTTCTTGTAGTCAGATTGGAAACTCATGTTTAAAATAAAATAATCCTTTATTTACAAAATTACTGTTTTAAGCAGAGGCGCACTGTCTAACAATAGTAACCAAAACTCTGGTTAACACACCTCCATTGCCCCCCTTAAAAAAGCAACAATAGTTGTTTTTAGTACAAATGCTGTAAACAGGACTGCTGACAGATTTCTCAGGGTCCAGGACTAGAGTTACTTCCGGGGCCCCCCTCATCCCCCAGTGTCGGCGGTATTGTGATCCCCCCCCCATTTCACACCTCACGAGTCCCCCCCATTTCACACCTCACAAGCCTCCTCTATTTCTCCCCCTCTTCCCATGTATTTCTCTCCCCTACATCTCACTCCCACTTCCTTAATCACCCCCTCTCACTCTCCGCCCCCCGCCTCACATGTATTTCTCTCCCCTGTGTCTCACTATATCTCCCTCTTTTCTTCATTCCCTCACTCCATCCCTCCCTCCCTCCTCTCACTCGACCCCACCTTCCATCAATTACCCCACTCTCACTAAATCCCTGCCACAAAATACATATTAAAAAGACCCCACTTCCCCCAATACATATTAAAAATCCCCCCGCTGCCCCAATACATATTAAAATCCCCCACTGCCCCAATACATATTAAAATCCCTCTGCTCCCCCAATACATATTTTAAAAAAAAACGCTACCCCCAATATATATTAAAATCTCCCCACTGCCCCAATACATATTAAAAAAACCCACTGCCCCCAATACATATTAAAATCTCCCCACTCCCCCCACTCCATATTAAAATCCCCCCACTCCCCCCAATAAATATTAAAATCACCCCACTCCCCCAATACATATTAAAATCCCCCCGCTACCCCAATACATATCAAAATCCCCCCATTCCCCTCCAATACATATTAAAATCCCCAGCTATAACCAGGTACAAATCAATGGCTAACATCTAAACAAATGGTGGAACCAATAATACTAAAAACTGCAACTATACTGGTAGTACTCGACTGAAGTATTCAACTAATAAGACAGGGAAAGCTATAATGATATTTACTACAGAATACGAAGAAACCCATTTTGTTTGCAGTCCACTTGTTGACAAAGACCAACAAATTAAAAAATGTTTTGCTTGCAACTGGACTACGTTTGTCATCGCAAAATGTGTCAAGCTTTCTTGCTTGTAATGACATTTGTATATATGAGGTGAGTGTCAATAGAATGCTTCAGTAAACAGCTTTGTTCAGTCAATGTGATTAATGAGCTGTGTGTATAGTGCAGGTTAACAGTTAAAAATGGCAGGTCATTACACCTGAAGAAACCTTTCCCCTTTATTCCAATTTTATTGTTCATACATTGCTTTGAAAACGGATCATATGTTATCAGTTCAATAAGGGGATGTTGTCTTTGTTCTTTATAACGCTTTGGTAATCTAATACACTCTCGACAAGATCAGTGAACATGAAGGCTATAAACAGTAGGGGCCAGAGTATCATTTTGGCTTGGTTAAAGTGACCACATATGCAATACGAAGAGTTATTACCACCTAAGAAAGGGAAGGCAGGGTTATAATTTGTGGACGTTAATCCAGATAAATCAGCATAATAAAAAATTAAACATTACTGCATGTTACCTACTACAGGTAAAAATCTATAAAGATCATTAGTGATCTGAAACATGGAAATAGTGGATAAAACATTTTTATAGAAAACAAATAGATATATTTTACAAATAAAGTTTATAGAAAAATTGCACACTTGATTTGAGGAACGAAGTAAAACAAATCCTTTTTTTTCCCCCTTGTAGCATGGAATTGGCAATTTAAGCACAGCATTTTTATGCATTATTCCTGATTAACATATTCAGAAGGGTGAAAATTGGAGGTTGGACTTTACTAACATCTGTAAATTTAGAAAGTATTACATAAGGCTATATAATTTCAGAGAGAACAATTCTTGCTTCAATTTTGCTTTCATTGGAAAATTATCAGGAACTCTCTACCACTACTACGGGTTGCCGGAGGACATCATATAGGGCGACACCAGGAGAGAGGAATTGAGGGGAGAATATCCCATAACAGATGGGGCTGTGCAACATCTTTAGGAAGCATGTTGGGGCATGAGTTTGCTCAGACAACGCTCATTACTTTCGGATGTTTGTGAGTTTTAAATTGTTATTGTCCAAAGAATCATTACATTTTATCCACTGGTATTACACTAGGATTGAGCGCTTTTTCTTCTCTTTTTTCTGTTTAGGTTACGTGGGGGGAGTTTAATGTGCCCAAGAAGAAGGCTGCCAGTATCCAGAAGATCTATCTAGGTTAACCCAATCGGGTTACAGTGTACTGGACTTTGTTTACATGTTTTTTAGACATTTTCTTTTCTTTTTATTATTTTTAACATTGTTTCTATAAGTCATCAGCTTAATAGCAACACAGTTATATTATATACATTTACAGCTAGTCATCAATTAACATTATTCATTGTATTGATATTATTGTTACGTCATTGTATTGTTGGATTATCGGGTGCTTTGCATTGCACCCCAAGGCGCTGTGGCTGGGGAGTGTGATGGCAGTTAGGGTGGCGAGCGGGTCGCCGGAGGTCCGCGACGGCTCCCTTCGCAGGCCGCCGCCGCCAACTTGCAGAAGTCGCGCATGTGCAGTGCCCCAGAGTTGCAGCGGCCATTACAGGGATGCGCGTGCATGCGCAGGAGCCCTATATAGTGGCGGCCATCTTGTAATTGGCTCCGCAGTGTGCAAAATCAAGACCCCCAAAAATTTAAATAAACTATGTATCACACAAAACCATGCTTATCATTTGGTCTAATAATGAAGCACGCATTCAAAATAACGTCAGGTGTCAGCATGTCACCTACTACAACCTTCCCTCTTTTTTTCAAGAAGGTAAATAACACACTTACCTGACTTCCTTCTTTTTGCCAAAACACAGCTGGTGGTGGGTTTCCTTTAGTTTCACACTGAAATGTCACGGTACGCCCCTGAACTACTATTTGGTCACGAGGACGGGTCACCAGTTGAGGAGGAACTGTAATTGAGTGATTAACGGGAGAATAAGATTTAAGTAAGGAACTATACGTACATAAAACAAGCAAGAACATTATGAGATTGGGCAATAGTGGAGACATCCCTATAATCTATGGTACTGTACTTTTATGGTGCACTTTATAACCCTTTACTGGTAAATGTGTCTTAATTGTTGGTTTTAGGTCATTATCAATAAATCCTTTTTTGGGGGGCATGTAGGTACAGTATAAAGAATGCATTTCAGTCAAATCAGTTGAACCAGAAAATGATTACATTTTACAGGTCCTTGACATACGGTATAATCTTGGTACAAACAAATACAATTGTTAGTCTAAATAAAAAAAAAGATATCACCTAATACTGAAGTACTCATTTATTCTGCACTATCTATATATATATATATATATATATATATATATATATGTATATATAATGTACACATACATGCACATACATACACACACACACACACACACACACACACACACACACACACACACACACACACACACACACACACACACACACACACACACACACACACACGATGCAAGCAAATAAATTAAGGCTTTACAAATGCTAATCAAGTCTCAGCCTCTCTCTCCTCTGTGCTATCCACAAACTAACAATGAGATTATTTTTACAAAGGCTGTAAAGTATTTGTGGTGCACCCTTTACTAATTGTGTGGTTCAGGTGTGCTATTCTTATGCTGATGATAGCAGATTCTTCGCTAATGAACATATGAATTAATCCATACACTGAATATTGATGGATGCTCAATGAGCCAACTGTAATAGCATTTATTTAAAGACTCAAGACCAGTGGATGTTTCTTATCGATCTCCGTGGGGTGGGATAAGAGATGCACCATGTTGGTAAATGTTGATGTAATGGCTTCTTCAAGGGAGAAAGAATTATTACAAATTGTGTCTAGTCTCATTTAATGAGACTTGCCATTGTTTAAAAGGCTTCTAGTAACAAGCAATAAAAGTTATATAAAAGAAAATGCATCCATGCCATTAAAGTTGTATGCCGGACAGAACAAGCAAGTGGTACGTGATAAGTGACGTTTATCTTGATGTCTGATGGCTTTATTTTTTCGGGGGGAAAAAAATATGTACGGTATATTATATCAAATAATTGTGAAAGTTGCCATGGAAATGTTTGCAAACAACGTTAATTTAGACTTGGGAGCTGTTTTAGCTCCTTTCTCTCCTCCCTCTTCTTTGTGTTACTGTATTTAAAATTTTAAGTACCTTATACTTTCCTACTTGATCAACTGAAAGGGAAAGTGCATGTTTACATATGATTACATTATTCTTGTCCGTAAATAAAAACTTTCCAGCTTTCTAAAACAAGCCAACAGATTCATAGCGCTCTGCTCCTTTCACAAAGATTTTAACCATTAAACCCATCAATGCATTTAGATCCCAAAGTGGGACAGCAAATTAAACTCTTGTCAATTATATTCTCAAGTATTGTGTCAAGTGGAAAATCTGTTTGGTTAAATCTATTTGCCAAATAGGTTTTTTTTTTCTATTCTGTAGCTAATTGTTATCTTCTTGTTTACAAATAATGTTTTTTTTTCTTTTCATCTCTTATACTGTACCTCAGTGTTAAAAAGGCCCCATATGGAAAAAAAATTCAAATCTACGTGCAGGTAAGTGAAATAATTACAGTATAAGTACAATACATTTTGTGTTACATCTGATATAAGAGCAACAATGAACAAAACTCTGCTAGCACAACATAAACTGCACCCTTTCAAATGTTTTCCATATTAGAAGCAAAGTATGTGCCTCTAAAAGGGCTGTTCATTAAATAAAAATGGAAATAAACAGCAAAGGGAAACATTTTTGGTTAATTATTGCTGATAAACATGTCCTTTTGTAGCCCACATGCACCATGCTTCAAAGGGAAAGCAAGAAACCATAAAGTGTAAGGATGACGAGTCAGAAAGTTAGATTAAGAACACTCAGGTATCAGGAAAGTCATTCTATTCTCTAGCCCTTTCGGCTCTTTACCACTTCAAACAAAACAGTTGAGGTTTGAAAGTGACCTAAGACATCAGATCAGGGCTGCTTTTATTCCTGTACAGAAGCCACATTCTGCTGATAAGGTGTGATGGCATTACAAAAGCAGGAAATTGGATTGTATTAGCTGTCTGGTTAAAGTATGACAAAATAAACAGTGCAAGAATATGATCTCAGATCAGAAGCACAGCTGTTAGTCCTTTAACTATAACGATTAAAGATTGAATTCTAGCTTAACCCTCTAAGGACTGGATACACTGCCATGGTTTTTACATGATGTTTTTTTAGCAACTTCTCCCATGCATTGGAGTTCTAATTAATTGAATGCTCTGAGATATGTAAAACATTCTGTACCATTTTAACCATTTGTTCAAAATGTGACTTATGTTAAGATAAGGCACAACAAAATCTGCTGATTTTGTTCGTGATTCGTTCAGGTATCATACTAACTCTCTTCAAAGCTGTTGTACGTCCAAATGTATGGTACCCTAGAGGCCATTACGTGCGTTATGTCGCTTAACGCCTTTTCCCCTGCAAATCATGGTCAGCACACCCCTTCCCTTCTGTTGACATCACAGGAATTATGTCATTGTCCGAGAGAGGCCATGGTAAGGTATGTGGCAAGACCCTCCAACAATGAAGGAATTAAATCAGCCATCCCTCCCAAAACATATTTAAAATGTTTTAGCTTAACTAACTGAAGGGCCCCCCACACCTAACCCATGGTCCCCAGACATCCAAGGATTCCCTGGCTCCTGAGATATTTGCAGTTTTCTGTGTTGATTTGAACACAAACAGAACTACAAATATAACCGCAAGGTCAGAAATAAAAAATTGTAATGTTATCTCTGAAGACATTGCAACTATCTATTGGCTACGGGAGCGAGTCCTGACTCTTGCAGTCTTTTTGTGTCCATTTGGCAAGTGGTCAAACCTGCTCATTGATCGTGATCCAGGGTATTCCCGAAAAGTTAGGGGACTATGGTTCATATCCTGGGAAACCCCCAGTTTAGAGGTAAAGTGTTGGAATTAAAAGTTTACTACCTGCAATAAATTTACAGCTGTATAACACCTAATTAATTGGTTAACTCATACCAGATTTTTCCCACTGATCCCTTTATTAAATCCAAAGCACAAACTATTTAAATGGACTCCTCAGGTTCCCTTCCCCTGTAAGGTGAATACATTTTAAACTGCATGATGTACAGATTTGGGTTAGTTTATACTTAGTGCTTTGAGTAGAAACAGAGCAAAATTTTAAAAAAAATGTTCACTGAGGGAAACACTCATTTTTAAGTTTGATTGACAACTTGTATATTCTAAAATGTATTTAATTTGTCTTAGACCAAGGTGGGAAAAGTTCAGTACACAAGGCCATATTTTCTTTGATTGTGTATTTGGATAAGTACATATCATCACTAAATATGTATTGCCTGGAAAACCTACCCTGTTTGATTTGACTGTTGACTGAACTTGGGTCATCCAATCTTAAAAAAATGCAGCAACTTACGTAATTATTTTCAGTTCTGTTTCGTAAATTTATAAAACATTAAAGGTGCAATATCCTCTGCAAATTCATTTGTTAAAGACTTCTTCACTGTACTGTAAAGGGTGTTTGTTTCCACTATTTTAGCCCTGCTTACTGGATTTTAAACTGAGTTTTATTCTGAAAAATGAGTCCAGAACTGTAAATACAAATATAGGATAAGTATCTGTCGTCTAAATTTAATATAGGTTGGACTCGAAGAACATACAGGCATACCCCGCTTTAAGGACACTCACTTTAAGTACACTCGCGAGTAAGTACATGTCGCTCAATAGGCAAACGGCAGCTCACGCATGCGCCTGTCATCATGTCCTGAACAGCAATACCCGCTCCCTACCTGTACAAAAGCTGTGCGCAAGCAGGGAGACTATAGAGACTGTTACAAATGCGTTATTTACATCAGTTATGCACGTATATGATGATTGCAGCACAGTACATGCATCAATAAGTGGAAAAAGGTAGTGCTTCACTTTAAGTACATTTTCGCTTTACATACATGCTCCGGTCCCATTGCGCAAGTTAATGCGGGGTATGCCTGTATGTCTTTTTTCAACCTCATCTCCTATGTAACTATGTAACTGAAGTTAACATGATCGGTAGCCCATTCCATTCTATGACATCACTGAACTTGAAGGAGCTTTATTTGGGAGGCTGTGGATAAAACAATTTCTTAAGTATGTAACTATGGTTACAGTCAGTGAAATTGTTTTTTTTATGTCTCTTTGAGGTCTGTATGGAAAACAGCTCTGTGCTGCTTGGCCAGGTGAGCCAAGTGGGAATAAACAGCAAAGGATGCCTTGTCACCACTCCACTGCAGACTTTTGGTCTCTTGAAATAAAATGTGAACTAAAATCCAATAATAAAAACAAAAGTTAGTAACCTGCTTTAAAAGGCAATGTATTTAGATAATGTTCTGGATGGATCATTTTCAGGGGAACTGCACCTTTAAAATAACATGCACTTGTTCAGCAATTTCTGACACCCATAACCCTTTTAGCATGCATGTAATGAAATGGAATGGTTACTTACGGAATGGGCCGACTGGAACAAAGAGAAAACAAAAGTAAAACAAAAAGCATGAAATGAGTTGGATTGAATTAAAATACTGTGAATGCTTTAAAACGATAATATGAAGAGAAAAACCTCAAGATAATGCTATGAAAATTATTTTATGGCAATGAATACGCTTCTACAACCACATTTACACAAATGAAGGTGTTAGATGAAAAATGTGTGAATCCTAACGTCTAAAATACCCACAAAGTGGGTGCATTACTTTGTTGGTAAACATTATACCCTGAATCCACACAGAGCACAGAAACACAAACGAGCAGGGAGATTGGATGAAGCGGAATTTTAGTCTTTACATATTTCTTCAGTGTAAAAATAAATCCCTTTTTCACAAATATTTTTTTTTAAATCATTCAATATTTTCAATATAACTAGCCTAGTGTGATTTGTTTATATAAATGTAGATGAAAAAGTTTGTCAAAAAATGCTGTGTGACATGTACTGTAAGACCGACACTAAACATTTGACACTGTACTATTAAAATATTAAAGAGGAATGTTATTTTTTTTTTCAATAATAAACTAGTAAAACAATTCATAGATTTTTATTTTAATAGATTTAAATAATTAAAATGACAAAATAAATTCCAGTACCCAAATTATTATCCTTTTCAGTGCTGGAGGGCTGAACAGCACAATGCAGCCCCCTCCAACACTGAAGGTGTTAAAAGCTTCAGTGGAACTGGCCACAGTAGGCAAGTCTTACCATGGACTCCAAGTGATCCGGAGGCCTCTGATTTGCCAACACTATTTTCAGTGACACAGGTGTAGGTCCCTTCATCCTCTGCACTGACTCGAGAGATCCGCAAAGTATTGTCATTACGAATTTCATACCTTTAATTCAAAAGAGAGACTCTGAAAATGCACTACAGTATTGATACAAAGGACTACAAGAGGACACAATATTGCAACAGAAGGACCATGCACCATATTTGAATGGTATTTATAAAGTGTTAAAGGCCATTAATTTGATGCTAAGTTTATGTGGATGCATTTATTTGATGTAAAGCGTGGTCCCCTGCAGACACACTTACCAGAATGCCCTCCTACTGTCTCTGTACGTTCTCCCTACCAATTAGATTGTAAGCTCTTCGGAGCGGGGACTCCTCTTCCACAATGTTACATTTATGTCTGAAGTACTTATTCCCATGATCTGTTATTTGCAGTTATTTGTTATTTATATGATTGTCACGTGTATTACTACTGTGAAGCACTATGTACATTAGGGGCGCTATATAAAGACATACATACGTACATACATACATGTTGTGCTTTGCAAAAAATATTTATGTTGCCTAGCAGAATCTTACCGTCCTCGTGGTAGTTCTCCTTCTTCTTTGCGCCAGCGAGCTGTAGGCACAGGGTCTCCTTGTACCTCACACTGAAAATCCACTGTGTCGTCTGCTAGGACAACCTGATTTATGGGTCTTCTAACAAACGTGGGCCGCTCTGCCAGTATAATACATGAAAATAAGACATATTAGGAAAATAGTGATACATATTTAGGGCAACATAAATGAACTCCATGCGTCAACTCTGACAGTAACTAATTGAAACCTCCCTGCTTTGAAAAAAGCCAAACCTACAGATGTAGCGGATGAATATCACAAAGCAGAATATCAGAGTTTCCATAGGATTCACTGGCAGTGTTGGTGCAGAGGGTCACAGAATATCCCACCATAAGACACCAGATGGGACAATGAAGCCTGCTTCACTTGTATACTCAAGTCAAGGCCAGTTTATTTATACTTGGAGTAAAGCTAAAATACTGCTCACTTGTATTCAATGTATATCAACTAAAGAACTTTTAATCAAAAAGAGTTTATAGACAAAAGCGTTAAACCTTTTACTGCCATTAGGACATTCAATGCATTGAATAGCATAAAGCAGTGTGATGCATGTCCATCTGCAGCAAAGGGTTTAAAAGGGCCAGTTGAACCTAGTGGCTCAAATGGTTTTTTTTATTACTATTTTAAACTTAACAGTGTAATTTCGCTTCCATAAAAATATGAAATCACCCTTTAAGTAAGTGTCATTGTTTTGCCATGGAAATCTTAAAAGTTTAAAAATGATTTAAAAATATTTACAGGCATACCCCGGTTTAAGGACACTCACTTTAAGTACACTCGCGAGTAAGTACATCTCGCTCAATAGGCAAACGGCAGCTCGCGCATGCGCCCGTCAGCACGTCCTGAACAGTAATACCGGCTCCCTACCTGTACCGAAGCTGTGCGCAAGTGGGGAGACTATAGAGCCTGTTATACATGTGTTATTTACAGCAGTTATGCACGTATATGAAGATTGCAGTACAGTACAAGCATCGATAAGTGGGGAAAAGGTAGTGCTTCACTTTAAGTACATTTTCGCTTTACATACATGCTCCGGTCCCATTGCGTATGTTAATGCGGGGTATGCCTGTATACTTTTTCCTTTTTAAAGGTGACAATCAGCAACTCTCAACCTATTACAAGTACAAATGTCCTTAATTCACTTTCGTCCTAGGTTGGACTTCCCGCTTAAGTCACTATTGGAAAAATTGCACCAATTATGTGTCTCTAAGGCAAAATGACACATTGTGTAATTTAGTTTATTTTGCATAAACACTGTGTTGCTGCAAATATCTGTGGTTTTTAAATTCTAGGTCTATGGATATTTATTTCAGCCAAAGCAGAGAAAGAAAAGAGAAGCATAAAGTTTTGATTTCTTTCTCTGTCTAACCTCATATAAATCATTAAAATATATTGTAGACTGTTCGCCGGAGAAAAAAAAACACTAAAACTCACTACAGGAGCTTGTAGTCTCTACATATATTGCTTGAAAGGCAAATCATTTATTTTCCCTTTGTGGATACACAACGTCAAAGAAAATGTTAAATAAACTATATAATGGTGGAATGCTGGAATAGGTATGACTGATGAACTTGTAATGGGAAATTATCTACTTTACATTCAGTGTTGCATTTGTGGTTTAATCTTTTCCAACAATAAAATCAATATTCATGTTTTTCTCTTCATACTCACTAATCTTTACATTTGTTCCTCAGTTTCCCCCAACAGAACAAATGTATATCTTATGCTTTTAACTCATACTGTACATTGATCCCTTCCATATTCATAGAAAAGGAACAAGCTGTTTACTTCATTATTAATATTGTTCTACTTCTCTTTTGAACATACCAAAGACTACAAGTTGTGCAGGTTCACTGTCTCGTTCCCCCACCATGTTTGTAGCAACACAAATATACATTCCAGCATCACTCTTTCTGGTATTGGACATCATCAACTTCCCACCTCGAATCTAAAATAAAGATGTTACAATCAGTTGAGGTATGTACGACAAACTAGCAAGGTTATAATGGTCTGTTTTGTTAAATATTATAGCCATGTAACTATACAGGCTCGTTAGCCAGATAAACCTCTGTGCTACTAGGAGATTCACAGCACCTGACTGTCATGGAGATGGCAGCACCACAATCACGATCGCTTGTGTAACGATCAATATGGTTGTCAGTTGACTCCTGCCATTTGGGAATAGAAGTGGAAATTCTCTTGTGAAATATTTGTGTTTACAGCTTCTTGCGAGCTGCACAAATAATTTCTCCTATAACACACACACACACACACACAAAAGCGATGTCCACTGGATGCCATAGAGGCCAACAATATGCTGGACCTTGTAATTTGTAGTGAACATTATGAGGGCAGCCCTCTATAGGTTTTATCACCAACACTATTTAAAGTTATTACATTTGTACAATTCTGAAGAATTACACTTAACATTGCTCCCCACATTTTACATGAATAGAATTATAAAAATGTATATACTTACAATCTTTACGTTGTTATTATGGGGGAAAAAACAAAAATCCTTCAATGTATTATGACAACCTTATCACACTTTTACTATTCAGAACAAGCAACGAAACACAAGTCAATAGAAACATCCATTGTGGTTTTCTAAAACCGGCTTGCTGCATTTATTCCTCCATATAGGTATGAGACTTAGGGGCTTATACAATAAGCCTCAGTGCTGCATCATATTGACTTGAATGGGAATTTTCAGACTATAGGGGTGCGATCACCCACTTCAGTGCTAAATGAATAAGCCCCTTGGAACCAAACGAATATCTACAAAAGCCTGTACAGTATTTTATATTTACCAGTATGTCATATTAGTTGGGGTTTTCTCTGTTAAGATTTTTTCCTAATTTTACCAAGTGAATAATAAATTATAAAACAATAAGAACAGCTACAAAATAAAAAAATATGTGTTTTATTAATGAGGGATTTTATTATTATTATTATTATTATTTGTGAAACACCAACATATTCTGCAGTGCGGCTTTTCAATCTATTGCATTTTTAGTATATGTTCATAGATACAACACGCTGTTTAATGCAGAAGGCTGAAGCTTAAGGAACATCTGTGTTAAAAAGAGATGCAAGATAGAGCACATTCCTGCAAACTAGTACAGTATATTGACCCCTGCAATGTAAACACTATGCAATGTTTGAGAGATTTACAGTAGGAAACCTCATCCAGTAGGTTTAACCATACTTTCCATGTCAGGGTATAATTCTCTTAGCTTCTTGTCTATTTTGTTGCATTCATCAACCAAGAGTGCTTATATGTTGAATGAAAAGAGCCAAACAGAAAATGTCAATGTTACAGTATAATGCTTTTTGGACCCTAGCAGACTTCTTACCGTGATGCGTTCATCTTTATCACTAATTCGGCCGTTATCTTTCTTCCAGGATATAGTGGGTTCAGGATGACCCCTAGGTGGGATGCACTCCATTACTGCCGGTTCCCCTGCTGCAACTACCAGATCATTTGGAGTCTGTCGAAAATCATCTCGTAATACTGAAAAAGAAGTTAAAACCATTTTATCAAACAAGTCTACAACTGCTACAATACACTAAAAAGAGCTCTTTAAAGGTTACTGGCTTGCTTCTCACTGGTAATCTTGGTTCTTCTCTCCTATTAATTGTCCACAATATATGATCAATTTGCTGTATTATTTTCAGGGTTAGTGACTAAGTAACAGCAGAAGAAAAAACAGAGCAGAAGAAAAAACAGAGCACTATCACTGGAACTTGAAAAAGAGAAACTGAGAGTGCATGAGCCTTAAAATGAACTATTTAACGGTCATAGAAACAAACAGGTGTCGCCCCACCAACGCGTTTCGTGCAAGAAGCACTTTCTCAAGGTAGATACACCTCGCTTTGTTGCTCCAAGTTATTGCTATGATCATTATATAACCCATTTTAAGGTTTATACAATCTCAGTTTCTCCTTTTCAACTTCCAGTGATAATGCTCCGTTTTTTCTTCTGCTGTTACTTATCCCATTTCTATACACAAGCACACTCAGGACCGAAGGATCGTTGGAGCTGCTCCAGGATGCTGCACTTACACGTGAGTCCTTTATTTGACACAAATCTTTATCTATGTATTCACTGAAGATATAGTGGGAATGTATCTACACACTGCCTATTTTGGATTGAACTTTATGTTATACCTTTACATCTGTGCATGGTGAGGTTTTCCAGGCAAAAAAAAAGTGTTTTCCAACATCATATCCTATGTCAAAATCATATTCATCAAAGGTCCTCTTTTCGAACTTGTGTCTTTATAACTTTTTTTTTTATAACTCAGCACCACACACATTTTTATATTTAGTGACCAAGTAGCAAGTGTAAGATGTCCTACCCAGTAAAGTTGTGCAAATGTTTGCCTAAATTTGCCAACCCTTCTCAACATTTTTTTTTTTTTTTTTACTTCTTAAAATGTTTGCAGGGAGTAAAAATCTCCACAGCCTGAAATATGGCAAGAGAGATATTTCCCAGGTATCTATCTCTTTCTTGAATGGACAATTGGAGATTTTCTTACATCTCTAATACCCAGCTAGTATCTAGAAGGTTATAAGGTAAGATTAAAGCTTTTCATCTTGGTGATTGACACCTTGAGTTAAACCAGACTAGCATAGGAATTCAAAATGATTTTGGAATGTATTAATTTACAATCAATATTCTAATTGAACGGGTAATAAAACATGTTCCATCCACCACCTTAGTAATACTGTATAATCAAATGATGCTAATTTCTCTCTTAATGACAAACTAGAAAAAGTCGAAGAGGGTTAAGAAGTTGAATTTAGTAAAAAAAAACGAGAACTAAAGCAACGTAAACAATTGTTTTCCAATGCAACATACGCATTTTATACATATAGACATATATTATTTATGAATTATATAAATATTATAGAAATGTTTGTCTCAAATTTTTATAACCTCAAGCACCAAAATAAAAAAAATTGTTGTCATTTCAGTCCTACGTGGGAATTTATAACCAAACAGGTTGTCAGTGTTCTGATGTAAATGGAGATCATATTATGTTATGTTCATTATGTTGTATGTATTATGTATCTACCTGTAAAGGAAAACTAATATTTTGGAAAACTCAAGAGAGAAGCTTTTTTCTATCATGATGTGTATGTGAAACGTTTGAATGGCTCAACCAGATTATAACCATCTACTTTGACATAGATACAACTGTATTTAAAACTAGATAACACTTTAAAATACTGTCTCCCATGGATTTTGTCTCATTGTCATGTGGTAATTTGAACCATAATATTTGACAGCTTTTCACATGATAACCTGTAACTACAGATTTAAGGAGACTCTATTCCACTAATCTATTTTATACGTGTTTGTTGAATAGAGATGTCATAACAAGATCTAAGAATATGAAACGTGATACTTAATCCATATTGTCTTGTATTATTTCTCACAGCATTAAATGAAAAAGCGTAATGTAGATTATACTGACATACACATAAACATGTATCTATTAAGGTGAATCGATTATTTTCTACAGTCTTAAACCCTTAATATGGATTTTTGCGATTTCTTCAAAGTGGCCATTATTGTGAATTTTCTATGAACCACTAATAACAGTATTAATTGTAATTACTTTGCATTTGTAATCTTCAGGTTTTAGCCTAAATTTGTAAAGTTAGTAAATACATTATATTAAACAAATGCTAAAAAGTTCTCAATGCTATTACAGTATACTGTATGTTACTTAAATCAGCAGGGCTATATGTTATATTTCTGAGAATGCAGGCTTAACTTTGTGCTTACATTACGTAATCAATTGGATATCTGTATCTATTGTAGATCATGGGCAAACGACACAAAGATGGGTATATATTTGTATTTGCATTAGTAAAGCTCTGACTGCATCATCAATGATGCATAAAATATAGTATTGTTACATATTTGCTAGTATTTTCTAAGGTGCACTCCACAGAATGAATTTGAGGAATAGATACTTCAAAAATGTTGATATGACCGCTATTTCATCAAGAGGGTGCACATTTATTTTTATACGGGTATAGAAATATACTTAGTACAGGCATACCCCGCTTTATGTACACTCACTTTAAGTACACTCGCGAGTAAGTACATATCGCCCAATAGGCAAACGGCAGCTCACTCATGCGCCTGTCATCACGTCCTGAACAGAAATACCGGCTCCCTACCTGTACCGAAGCTGTGCGCAAGCGGGGAGACTATAGAGCCTGTTACACATGCGTTATTTACATCAGTTATGCACGTATAGGATGATTGCAGTACAGTACATGCATCGATAAGTGGAAAAAGGTAGTGCTTCACTTTAAGTACATTTTCGCTTTACATACATGCTCCGGTCCCATTGCGTATGTTAATGCGGGGTATGCCTGTACTACCTTTTTTTTAATCGTTTCTTTTGTTATTTTAGTCAATAAAATGTTCAATATGTGTAGTTTTTAAACATTTTGCTACTGACTGCCTAATGTGAATTCTCTGTTCATGGTATGCATTTATTTGTTTTTGTATGCTTTAATGTATCTATCATTATTATATTATTAGTATGTGACTCTATGAGCGCTGCCTCCACGATTCTTATGCCGTCACGTGGTTGTGCGTGTGATCGCGTCATTTACGGAGCTATAATTGTATTTACTACATGTGTTTTTTTACATGCATTAGCATGAACAGGGGACTTTGAATCTGTGTATGTTAATAGCCCCTCTGCGCGTACGCGTACCGGCGGGACGGGGGAGTCTCTACAGCCGCTGTCAGTGCTTATCATGGTGTTTGGGTGAGCTCCCAAGCTGGGCGTGTCTCCTCGAGACTGTGAGATGACTGGAATGCGGCGGGGAATTCTCCTTCACTCAGCCGTGTGGCGCATGCGCTAGAGGCGCGACTTTCATTGGTTAATGGTGATTTGTGACGTCATTGGTTTGGCGCGAAAAACGGCAGTCAGCTGTATTTAAATGCTGTGCACACCGTGTATGGCACTTCTTGATAAAGTGCACTAGCACGAAACGCGTAGAAGGGTTGCAGCCCTCTATTTTATGGCTTCTCAATAAAGGATTTTTTGCAAGACCTGCTCTTTCCTTGATTGCTGTGCGCTGCACACTCTCTATTCCTTAGCTTTTCACATGATAACCTATAACTACAGATTTAAGGAGACTCTATTCCACTAATCTATTTTATACGTGTTTGTTGAATAGAGATGTCATAACAAGATCTAAGAATATGAAACGTGATACTTAATCCATATTGTCTTGTAATATTTCTCACAGCATTAAATGAAAAGGCGTAGTGTAGATTCTACTGACATACACATAAACATGTATCTATTAAGGTGAATCGATTATTTTCTACAGTCTTAAACCCTTAATATGGATTTTTGCGATTTCTTCAAAATGGCCATTATTGTGAATTTTCTATGAACCACTAATAACAGTACTAATTGTAATTACTTTGCCTTTGTAATCTTCAGGTTTTAGCCTAAATTTGTAAAGTTAGTAAATACATTATATTAAACAAATGCTAAAAAGTTCTCAATGCTATTACAGTATACTGTATGTTACTTAAATCAGCAGGGCTATATGTTATATTTCTGAGAATGCAGGCTTAACTTTGGACACCACATATTTGTCTGGTACTTTATATCAGGGGTGCGCAAACAAGGGAGGGGGCGCAGGAGATTTTTCTGGGGGGGCGCGGGCGGTTGCAGTTGCCCAGCGCTCTTCCCCCAGGCATTTAATTAAATGACGGGGGATCGCGTGAGGCCCCTGCAACACTCCACTTACTGGGATTCAATTGGCTATGTGACGCGTCGCCATGGTAACGCAGCATCATATGGCGTTGCGGAGCCATGTGATGTGGCGTCACACGTGTCAAATTACGCTGCGGATCACGTGATGTGATGTCACATGACCCCGCAGCGCCATTTGATGTGGATACAAGGTAGGGGGGGCACGAGAGCCGGGGAAGGGAAGAAAGGGGGCACAGCTTCAAAAGTTTGCGCTCCCCTGCTTTATATGACCTGAAAATGAAAATAGTTGCACTTGTACTTGAACTTGTAATACTTGCACTCAAATAGTACTCAAACTATACTTGCAGGTGCTGAAACCCCAGGGAAGACTCCAAGATGAAGTAAACAAAATAAAGTAGAACTCTGAGATTGTATTAAAGCGATTAACTTGTTTCAGTCCAATAGAATAAACCTTTCTGAAGGATGATCTTTGAGAAAGGTCTATTCTATTGGATCAAAACATTGGAAAAATAAAGTGTTAATCGCTTTAATACAACCTTGGACTGCTACTATTATTTGTTCTACTACATCTTTATATGACCAGCAATAAACCCAAGTTTCTTCCTCTCTCTAACAATGGTATTCATTGATTGCAACTACAGTATTTGTGGTTTTCTTTTTGAAGAATAACCCTGGAATTCTACACACGCTACAACACAAATGCAAAGGGTTAGGTTCTGATCATATTTCCTATTTGTTAACTTCATGTACAGGAGCTCAGTGTGGGTTGCTAAGTTTCTTGAAGACATTGTAGTCAATGAATCTCAAGGCTCTCAAAGCCGCCACCAATCTAGGTTCTTTCAAAACTAAAGCCGCCTCACATTTTAATCTAGTTTGTAACTGTTACATACGCCTATAACATATATTATCTTTAACTGTGCATGCAATGTCTTGTGTATAATGTATAACCCTGTTCACTTGATGTTACTATGTATTCATAACCATGTATTTGTCATAATAAGGCCTCGGGCATGGTCAGCGCTTATGCACTGACCCGTGCTGAAGTGCGCTCCTGCTCGGCACTGAGCCCCTGCAGCCGCAATGAGAGCGGCTTTAGCAGGGGCTCGCACACGCGTCCGCACGCTTGGGGAAGCGTGTGTCGCACACAGTTTTGAAATTTGGCACTCGCCGGAGCGCAGGGCCGGTCACGTGAGCGGTTCGCCCAATGAGGGCGAACCAGCTCCGTGACGTCACTGGCCCGCCCCCGACACGCCCACGGACGGCGCGCTGTGTAAGGCCAGGGAAAGCACCGCTTTCCCTGAGCCTCAGCGCACCTCAGCCCGGACAAAATCACTATGTCCCAGGCCTTACTCTATGCCCAGGACATACTTAAAAACGAGACGTAACTCTCAATGTATTACTTCCTGGTAAAACATTTTTATAAATGAATAAAAAAAGGAGGTACTCTGCACACTATTAATATGAGCATCACAATTGTTTTATAGAAGCTTTATTGTATAGAATACAAGGATTGTATGTGCAATAGCTTCAGTGATTCAGGCAATGGCAATCCATAACTTTTTGCATGGTAAAAAAAAAAAAACAATATAAAAAATGAATTTCATTATCATATGCACTAGAACTATATTATATGCAGAGGGAAATGTTATACATTGTCAGGAATTATAAAACAATCAGTAAAATAGCTGAGGATCAAAGGAAATTAGCCTCTTAGCAGAGCTACTGACAAAACAGAGACTTCCACCCTTCAGGTGGTTACTTAGTAGTTTATAAGGAGACATTTGAATGATTATTATTGCCTTATTTATTAGTTCTTTTTCATATTTTTTTACTACAAACAGGATATGTACATTTATCCACATTTTTATTTGGAGTGCTGGCTGTTCCATTTCTGTTGATATGTATATATTTAAAGTCCCAAACCCTCCTTCATTAGATATAAATATCATCAAATGTTTAACATTGTATTCATAGGCTCACTGTGCCTACGAATAAAGTCCTTTTTTTTAAAAGATAAATAAAAATCTTTTTAGTAGATCATTTTTGAAACGCATTCCTTTTTTGAAAAACATCTTTTACATCAAATATATTTGAACACACTCTCAATTGAAACGATTTGAGCACTACTTATGGCATCATAGATTTTTGTAGAACACAGAAGTCAGTTCAAGTGTATAGATACAAATAAATATTTTAGTTAAAGAAATGTAATTTTTTTACTCCAGGACATTTTAAAACCTTTTTTTGATTTTATCAAACAAACTTGTATTTGTCAGTGTCCCTCAGTTAATTCTGATTCATCTCATTTGTTGAGCTACAGGACATGACAATAAACATTACTCTAGTTCAGGTGACATCTGCCATAGGTCAGAATTGTCAAACAGTGTTTCTTAAGCTAGATACAAACAACACCCACACATTCAAATTAATGCCCAGAGCTGGACACTACACATCTGTCCATAAAAGGTTAGGCAATACCACCCAGCTAGTGAACTAAGGCTATGGGACAATTTATCCAATTAGGCTTATTGAAAGTCCCTGGAAAGAAATGAGGAAAAGTCAACGCAATAGATGACATATGCCCATTTTTCATTTAATAGCTTCCCTCCTCCCTTGTCTCTGAGGGTATTATAGGTATATATATATATATATATATATATATATATATATATATATATATATATATATATATATATATATATATATATATACACATACATACATACATACACATGATATATATATATATCAAGGACAAACGAAAAAACAATAAAGCAGCGCCTTATAAAGGTATTAAATATAGGTGAATATGGTGATTATGTAAAGTTAATGTATAAATGTATAAAGACCTTGCTTTGCCCTGGCCTATAGACTTGAATAAATATATGCACTGTGCTTAAGTTGTTAGGCATATGTTAATATGGGAAATTGCCCTCCTTATAGGGTTCAATATCTGGTAATAATGCTTTCTTACTGTGTCTTTCATTTGATTCTGTTTAATTATTGGAATTTCATTTATATGTTTTTCAACACAATTTGGTATTGTTAAATTGTATGCAATTTGTATTTTTATATGTAATTATACAAGGAAATACCTTTTATATTTTGAATGGTCATGTCAGCTGAGTGGACCATATACATGCACGATTTGTAAAAAATATGCATTCCTTGCATGTCTATCTTTCACGATATTTGTATGACAGGTTTATCAATTATTGATGTATACTTTGTCATGTTATGTGAAGGTTGACTCCCCATATGAATACTATGTGCCTTTTTTTCATCTAATTAATTGTTGTTTGAATAAGATTTTTTCTTTACTCCTTCAACTCAAAGGTTTTTAATATGCATTGTGCGCATCTAACAAATATCAATTAGCACCAAGCGTATATACAGCTGAGAAGGGGAGACTCCCAGTGATCTAGATAATTGGAGAGCATATAAAGTACTGGACCTCCCCCTTCTCTATACTTCCCTTTGAGAAAGTCACCCGTGAGTGACGAAACGCGTCAGGGAGCGTCATCACGTTAGACGCATGGGCATTGACGTCATCACCGCGCGCCGGAACTGATTGAACCGCGCGACTGCTGCAAAGGCTTGATCCACGAGGAGCCATCTTTCCAGGACCCTACACGTGTATATGGAATACACCAGCCCTGGACATCTGTTTGGACACTGATCCTATTGCTGCACGATCGGGACTGCCCCAGGATACTGCAGATACAAACCGGATGGTGGTGATTATTCACACAATGCTTGATTTTACTGCTTTCTTGTAAGCGCATTTCTTAACCCCTTCCCTCCCTTCCCCTCATTAAAATTGACTATTTTACGCTATGGGTATGCGCTCTCTCTTCCCTTTTCATATATATATATATGTTAATGAAGGAGCACCACTATACTGGCGTTTGCAGTTCTTTCTATTAATACAACTACTGATAACACTGAAAATCTTACTCAGGGTTTGATATTTTTTTTTCCAATAGCCACCCAGTAATGTTAGGCAGTTCTACAGTTTCACCTCCAAACAGCATATTTTGATCTCCCAAATTTACATGTCAAATATTTTCATTAATTATATGTTGTAATCTATATACATACACACACACACAATCAGGAGACCAACATTTTGGTTTTCCATCTATGGAGCATTTAAATCACTGTCATCTACTGAATATAGTATATAGCAATCCATTTATAAGTAACTTCTATGTGGGCTAAATAGACAGCTTCTATCCATCTATTTATATTTAATAATAATTCTAACGGTATACACAAATGCTTAAATAAAAGCCGTCTGCCTCTGTAGCATTCAGTATAATGGATATAGGGCCAAATTCACTAACCAGTGCTGTTCTAGAAGACACCTTCTGGTGCCGAACGCTGTCTTATGGAACAGCACCTCTTCGTAAATTTGGGCCATATGGTGCTTTTATATTTAGCTTGTATAAAACAACAGTACATCACAAATAGCACATACTGTAGACTCAAGAGTCAATAAACTGGTATTTCCTTCCACTTTGTGAATGCTGTATCTCACAAATATCTCTGAAGCTCAAGTTACAGCACTTGACTATTTTAATAATGACATTGTTATTACATCACCAGGAATAAAGTAAACATTTTCTGTTCTCAAATGTTCAATGCAATCTGTGCTCAGAAGTCAAAATGTTATTATAACCCACCTAAGTAGCATTAAAGCGAGCAAGATTAAATGCTACTTGCCTTGAGTACATATTAATTCACCAAATAGCCGTGCATTTAGTAACAATGTGCACAGACAAATTGCTGCAATTTGTGTACGAAACAGAATAGCTTTTTCTACTTTACAATTTTCTCAAGTTCTCTATAGATGTGGTAGTTCAGACAAATTAACAATTGCACAACACAAAAAATTATTGAGCGAAAAGGAAAAGAAATGTTTTTTTTTTTTTATAAAATACAAAACTGAGAATCATTTTCACCCACAGAAAGGTCAATAAAAATGTAGTTAACCTCTTAGGCTTTAAGGTTTAACCTGGTTCCATTTAGTTCAAATCATTTGGGCTTTTGAATTTCTTATTCAGTAAAGCAAAACATATCTAATTTACTAATGCCTGTTACATAGGAAATAGGATGCTTTTACCAAAATTAGACTGTTGTAATGTTTTTTTTTGGTCAAGCATAATGAATGTCTTTACTGACAGATGGTTTATATAATCAAGCAATTCATATGATAAAATAAATTATTTTCTGCTGGGAGTCCTTCTATACATACTGTACATACACATATCTAGTTTGTAAGCAATGATAGGATTAAACAAAGTAGAAAGAAAGGCCAACATAGAACTAGATGCACTTAAAACAAGGACAAATATGTTTATTGCCCTATACTGTATGTGTCCAAACCTTCTTCAATGTAATTGATTTTTTTCAAGGTGTTCCCCCTCTTTATCTTATGGGTCATGCACCCAAACTCTATCTCAGCAAGTTAAGCAGGCTGGTTTGTGCTAGTCCACAATAAGCAATTCAATCATTTATTTAAATTGGCAGCAATCAACCCTGTCACCTTGTGACAGATAATCCTTCCTTTGCAAGACATCATTGTTCTTTAAAACAAATTACAGAATCTCCAAAGCCAGTACCCTACACTGCTAGAGAGCAAAGCCTCTATACAAAGTGATTAATAACAGCATCCCATTTCCTAAGGAATCTAGCACCATTACAAGTTTTCACAACTTGACAAAGAAATATGGTTTTCATTTTTTCGACATCCAGTACTCATAGAAAACATATTCGTTTTTTCAGGCTGAAAGTTTGTAAAAGGTATGGCATTAAAGTGTCAGTTAAAATATGGCTAGCAGTGAAAACAGGGCAAAATGACAAGGATATGTATTTGATCTGATATTAAAGCTAAAAGTGTTTCTTCTAGCCTTGACTTAATAAAAAAATCAGTAAAAAAGTGTATATTTTAAAATTGAATATCCAGAGTTGCTGAACTTAAATGACCTGTTAACCTCACCGATATACATAAAAAATACTGAACAGTAAATTCTTTAACATTTTACTACATTTACATTATATTGTAGTAAATAGTGTGTATGATGCTTTCCCAGTTTCTGGTTTCACGGTTCTCTCGTAGTAAAATCGGTTAAAAGAGAAGTACCATTTGCATTTTAATCTTCCATTGTCACCAATACAGTAAAGCAACAATCTCCTATGCTGGCAACACAAAAAAAATGCCTTTCTTTTTTACCCATGCAAAGTTATTTTCTGTGTTCAGCCATTGCTACACTGTTTAAATTCTGTGATTACATTATGGAGATATGATTTGCTGAATATGTACCTCCCATTAAAATGGCTGCCTCCATCCACAGATACCCAGCGCTTCCACAAGAAACAGTGCACGTGTGGGTATTAAAGTGCAAAGGTTTAAGACACTATCCAAGTGACTACAAATGTGATAGTTCCCCCCAAAAAATGTGTGTTTGGGTGATCTAGAAAACCTCCAGCGGGGGACTTGTTCCCAGATTGTTCTCTTCAACGTACGAGTAGGAGCAAAGATCAAGCGCAAATACCGTAACAAAAAATAAGTGAACACAATGGTGTAAGTGGTAAGAAAAAGGGGGTATAAATACAGTCCTTTGATGGGTGTTGCTCCTAGGATGGATTCAATCCAGATCCATAGAAGTGATGAGAATAGGGGCTCAGGAGCGCACTCTCATCCAGGTTTATATATAGTGGGAAAAAGAATATATACAATAGTGCAACAGAGTGAGTAAATGACAATATTCTTAATGAATATACTGAAGTTATCTCACTCACATGTAACGCGAGCAATGCAGGCCTTGTGGTTGTTATGAGTAACCGACTCAGATGCAATGGATGTTTTGTTGTCCGTCAGGAATGTGGGAAGGAGAAACCCATGGCATGGAAAGAAAGGACACAAAATATGGTGCAGATTGCTTTATAAATGGATAATATTAAAAAATAATATAACTCACAAATGGAGGTGGAGTGTAAACATTGGGATCACCCTGGGTCAGACAGTAAGAACAGTCCAACACCTCCTTCCTTTTCTGGGGATCCCCTCGCGGCGGCCGTCCACAGTGGGTCACAGGGATGTTGAACATTGGTGTCCTCTGAGGGACTGTTTGCCTAAGATTTGATCCTTGCTTCCTGTGACCCACTGTAGAGTGCGCTCCTGACCCCCTGTTCTCATCCCTTCAATGTACGCACTCTCTAAAGTCCAGAGAGAGCACAGACATGGATCACACCCAAAAAGAGGACACAAATACAATAGTGCACAAACGTATGCAGAAAGTGACTAAGATGGAGTCTTGGCTCTTTTAAATTTCCTACTCACTGTGTGTAAATTCAATACAGCATATATCCCAAAAACTGTGGCAAATGTTCCTTCTTTGGTAGGTATATTCTTTGTAGGGATTTACCTCATGCCTCCATCCACACACATTTAAACAACTGTTGGCATGATAACAGCTGATGCCATTGAAAAACCTCAGTTCAATATATTAACTAACAAACAGTTAGTTTGTCACCAGAATTTCTAAAGAACAAAACTCCATTAACGATATTTGTTTCATTTGATAAAGTTATTTTCCCCTGCTTTTGTAACAAGCGACTTTCATACAGAATCCCTAGTGATCCCAGCAATACAACACTATTTTTTAGCAGAAGTATTGTAATATTAGAAATATTAATCACTTTCCTGCACCAATATTCCAATATAGTTTATAGCAACAAGCTGTAAATGTGATAACATTTCAACATGTTCACTTGATAGCTTGTAGCTGTTTCTTAAAAAAACCTTTATTATTGGGTTCCAGTCTGGATTTAAAAAAAATACACCAATCAGGTCTAGATTTCCTCATTCTCTTGTTCCACTTGTTTTTCATTGGCATATTTTAGATAATCCACAGACTACATTATTTCTTTCACAACTGCGCTCTAGAGAAACTAGGGCAAGCCTTAAATACTGTATGTGAACAAGGTCAGCAGCAAAAGCTTAGCAAGTCCTAGAGCAGTGGATGCCAGGACTATTACTAAGCACATGAGAGCTGTGGGTTTGCTGTCAATTAGTGATTTTCAATCATGTATTCTATATTCTTTCTGTCTTCAAAACTCAATAAAGGGGGAATTAATTCTAAAGACTAATTATAGTCTCTTAAATGCAAAAAAGATAATAGAACTCTGTGTCTAGAGTTGAAATTGCCTCAACACAATAAAATTCTATACGAAAACATCCTTTTGTTTCTAAATCAACTGTTTACAGTATGTCTCCTTTCTTCAGCCATTGCAACTTGCAAAGTGCTAATCAAATCCCTCAATAAAATCTCAATGTGATTATCATTTGTTACTAATTGTCTATCTAAAACTAAACAGCCAGCCTTCCAAAAAAAAAAGGAAGACTGTAGACTACTCCAGCAGCATTCATTTCTATACAGCAAAATTGTTCCCACATATATTATGTATTTTATTACTCCACTGATTTCTGCACAGAATAAATTGGTGCCTCAGGTAGAGAGGCGTCACCCTCTGAGAGAAAATCAATGTTGTGTCAACTTGTCACTTGTCTGGTTCAATTTCTCCCCCCCTTAATTTAATTTCAGAACGTTGACTTGACCTTTGTGTCGATGATTCTTTCCCTAACTCTGCATCTGTACTAATGCTCCATACTTTACATTTAATTATTCTAATAAAACATACCTAGCTGTCTGCATTACATATTTTGAATTAAATTGCAGTGTTACACTATCTGCCTTTCAACCACATTGAATGTGACACCGTCACCATCAGGGATGACTCAAACCAAAAGCAAAACTATTTCTTCTTTCACCATCATCATCTAAATGAAATTTAAACTTTGCACCTTTCTTAGGAAAGTATTTTAATTTTATTTTTAATTGTCATATAACGACGAGTTCCTATATGCCACTTTTTCAGTACACATAAATTATAACTGTAAATGCCAGTGTGTGCTTAGATGCCTGGAGAAAGATAAAGTGCAAATGAATGCTTGTGGCTGAAAACGACTGCTTTGGTATGTACAGAATAAGGCCCCAAGTGTTTATTTTGGATAAAGCATCCCTTCAAAGACATAACCAAAGAAAGCATCCTTTGCTGGCTATGCACTTCTTTAACCCAAGCTGAAAAGCTGTGTAATACGACCAGGTCCGCCGACAGATTTCGCAGGGCCCAGGACTAGAGTTTCGATCCCCTCTCCATGCCATTGATCTTGCGAGCCCCCTCTTCGATTCCACCCTCTCCCCATGTATTTCTCTCCCCCTCTGGCCTCTTACCCCCCCTCTCTTCCTCACTCACTCTCCCTCCCCACAGCCTGTCTCTCTTCCTTACTCCCTCTCTTAAAGCCCCTCTCTCCTCTCCCTCTCCCCCCCCCCTTTCACTCAATCTCGCTCCCTCAATCCCCTCCTCCACACACTCATTCCCTCCTCCCCCCTGACCACACACACAAAATTCCCCCCACAATAATAATTACTCCCCCCCAAATACATACAAAAAAACATCCCCACCACCCAATACATACAACCCCCCACGCCCAAATACGTACAAACCCCCACAAAAATACATATTAAAAAAATGCACCCCAAATACATACCTAAAAAAACACCCCACCACCCAAATACATACCAAAACCCCAATACATACAACAACCCCAACACAATACATATGAACTCCCCCACCCCAACCCCCAAATACATAAAAAAAACAAAATAGATAGAAAAAAAACCTCCAAAATATATACAAAATCCCCCACCCCAACCCCCGAACACATTTTAAAAAAAACACCCCCTGTAATACATTCAAAATCCCAACCCCCAAATACATACAAAAAATACACCCCCACAATATATACTAAACACACTTACCTTGTGGATGGTCTGAGGCCACCGGGCCCCGGCTCTCCCCAGCTGCTGCTGGACTCCTGCCGGGTTTCCCTCTCTGACACGGTGTGCGGGCCTGCCTCACTGTCCTGCGCCAGGTCTCTCTCTGACATGGTGTGTGGGCCTGCCTCACTGTCCTGCGCCAGGTCTCTCTCTGACACGGTGTGCGGGCCTGCCTCACTGTCCTGCGCCAGGTCTCTCTCTGACATGGTGTGTGGGCCTGCCTCACTGTCCTGTGCCAGGTCTCTCTCTGACATGGTGTGCGGGCCTGCCTCACTGTCCTGCGCCAGGTCTCTCTCTGACACGGTGTGCGGGCCTGCCTCACTGTCCTGCGCCAGGTCTCTCTCTGACATGGTGTGCGGGCCTGCCTCACTGTCCTGCGCCAGGTCTCTCTCTGACACGGTGTGTGGGCCTGCCTCACTGTCCTGCGCCAGGTCTCTCTCTGACACGGTGTGCGAGCCTGCCTCACTGTCCTGCGCCAGGTCTCTCTCTGACATGGTGTGTGGGCCTGCCTCACTGTCCTGCGCCAGGTCTCTCTCTGACACGGTGTGCGGGCCTGCGTCACTGTCCTGCGCCAGGTCTCTCTCTGACATGGTGTGCGGGGCTGCCTCACTGTCCTGCGCCAGGTCTCTCTCTGACATGGTGTGCGGGCCTGCATCACTGTCCTGCGCCAGGTCTCTCTCTGACACGGTGTGCGGGTCTGCCTCACTGTCCTGCGCCAGGTCTCTCTCTGACACGGTATGCGGGCCTGCCTCACTGTCCTGCGCCAGGTCTCTCTCTGACACGGTGTGCGGGCCTGCCTCACTGTCCTGCGCCAGGTCTCTCTCTGACACGGTGTGCGGGCCTGCCTCACTGTCCTGCGCCAGGTCTCTCTCTGACACGGTGTGCGGGCCTGTCTCACTGTCCTGCGCCAGGTCTCTCTCTGACACGGTGTGCGGGCCTGCCTCACTGTCCTGCGCCAGGTCTCTCTCTGACACGGTGTGCGGGCCTGCCTCACTGTCCTGTGCCAGGTCTCTCTCTGACACGGTGTGCGGGCCTGCCTCACTGTCCTGCGCCAGGTCTCTCTCTGACACAGTGTGCGGCCTGCCTCACTGTCCTGTGCCAGGTCTCTCTCTGACACGGTGTGCGGGCCTGCCTCACTGTCCTGCACCAGGTCTCTCTCTGTCACAGTGTGCGGGCCTGCCTCACTGTCCTGCGCCAGGTCTCTCTCTGACATCAGTGTGCACTGAAAGCTGACCCCAGCTTCCGGCGCGCACCAACCTCAGACAGAAGCCAGGCTTGGGATAGTGAAGGAGGCTGCAGCTGGGGAGAGCTTGGGCCAGGCAGCAAGCAGAGAATGGCATCCGGACAAAGAATTTGGACCTGACTTCTGGCTGGGCCTAAGTTCCAGTGCCAGCCATGACCCCCGACACTTGTCCAAGCTCTCCCCCCTGTCGAGGGTCCTGAATTTGGCAGGTATACACTACAGCAGGGTTTGCAAACTTTGGGGCATGCCCCCCCCCTTGGGATTTTTCAGGGGGTGCGTGGCGGTTGCAGAGACTGCGCGCTCCCTTCTTACCCACAGCATTTAAATTAAACGCAGGTGGATCGCGTGAGGCCTCTGCAACTCTACTTACCGTGATTCAGATGTCTGGTGTGACACGTCGCTATGGCAACGCAACATCAAATGAGGTAAGGGGGGCGCAAGCAGTGAAGGGAGCAAGCGGGGGGTGTGGGGGGGCGCAGCTTCAAAAGTTTGCGCACCCCTGCACTACAGTATATGGGTTCTCTATGTTAAAATGGATAAGAAGCAAAAGGTGACACTGTGTGCACATTTGCATGACATTTCCCAGAATCCCTGGCTGCAGTGGAAGCACTGCATGCAAAGAGATAATGGTGAAAAGCAGGGTTGCAGACCTGTCTGAAACATGAATGTGTTCACAAGTTATATTTGCAAAATATCCATTATTTTGTTTTTTGTTTTGCATTATTTTCTGCTTCAAAATTGTATATTATACAATTAGCCTTTAAGTGACAAAATAATTACTTTAGATAAAAGGAATTATTAGCCATTCATTAACTCAGAGAGTTAAAGAAAATATTCAATACACTCCCTGTACAGCAAAAAAAATACATATTAGCATAGCATGAAAGGTTAGCTAAAAGGTTACACCAACAACATTGTGATGTCAACTTTTTAAAATGAAATTGAATGTTTGCAATATTGTGTGGGAATAATCACTTCAGTGTAAATATAAAGAAGGAGACGAAGAAGTGACTTGCAAAAGACGTAGCATATGTCTATGCATAGATAATAAGGCTATAAATACACTTCTAGTGACCTACTGCATAAACAGACACCATAAATATGACATGGAGTTACATGTCTTGTTACATATGGAGGATGACAGTTGTATCTCAGCTCAGTAGATTAATCACCATCAAATTGAAAAGAATACATTTCCTAATAACAAAACTAAGTGATCTAAAAAGTGATCATATTTTTTAAACATATTTTAGCCAATAAATATTTAATTTGTAGCTTACAACCTTGTTCTTCCACACAAGAAAAAAAAAACATTTAAAACGTTCGTGATGGTAATTGTTGAGTTGATTTATTGTAAATATCTGTTTCTCTGTAAAATAATTCAAGAGATAACTATAAGAAAAATGTATATCGCCCAGTGTCTCCCGCTTTAAAATATAAAAACCAAATACACAAATAAATATGATTTTTTTTCACTTGCCACACACAGCATTAAGAATACTGAAATAATCCAGATTCAATAAATCACATTTTAGTTTTCTGTTTTCTCATTTCAAGTCTACTGCTCCTGCTTCAATATTTATTAGGCACCATCCTAATTGGGGTTTCTGGCAATCACCCACCAAACCCTGAAGTTAGTCACAGATTATGATTTTGACCTTTGACACTCACAGATTTAATTCCTGACTACAATAGTGACACACGATCAATAAAAGCAGCTTGCTGACTGTCCCTCTTTCCCTGTGATCTCCTTGTGTGCTTGCATATATCCTCTATATTTCCGAAATTAAAATATCTGCTAAAAGTTACACCCTATATGAAGCCCTATTCAAATCTATAGTGATCAAACTATATATTTTAATATTTTTTTATGTGTGTATGTGGATAAATAACTGTTTATATATAAATACACACTTTCTTTCTGTGGGCAGTGCTGCCTTCTGTTATATAACAGGAGGTAGGCAGCACTGACCACAGAAAGAGAGTCCTCCAGACTGTCTGTGTACGGCGAGCTAAATAATAATGAAACAAACTAATAACCCTTCTCAAAGAGGAAGGTTAGAAATCAGTACTGGGCTAAACTTTTAGAAAAATACAACATTACTTTATTATCCACACAAATACTCAGCCATGACGTTTCGACAGGGTTGCCTGGAGAAGGACTCTTCGGGGACCGAAACATCGGTATATATGCACACACAAATGCACCTATTTAGGAATAAGTCACCTTAAAGCCTGAAGACAGCAAGAATTGAAGGCATATCAAAAGTACTTTGAGTTATACATCTACTGGTGATTGATATATGACACTATGGGGCCTATGCAGAGAGCAGCGCTATTTCGAAATTCGCCATTTTTTGGAGAAAATCGCGCAGAAAGCAGCAGAAAATGGCGAGTTCCGAAAAACGCGCCAATTTTTCTTTTCTATTTGTAAAACTCGCCTCGCGGCTGGCGAGAACCTCAATCTCGCCAGTTTTAAAAATATCCGTATGCAGAGAGGCGCGAACGGCATCTAGCGGCTGTTCGCGCCAATAAAATGGCGCAATTGTCTCCTTTTTGCCTCGCCAGAAAAAACTGGCAAGAAGCTGCCGCTCGCGGCCATTGCAAAGGGAAAAAAAAGGCGCGAATTTGTTTTTACACGTTTCTGAAGCGCGCATCTCGCCAATTTAAACTCGCCACACGCATCCATGTTAAACATAGCAGAATTCGCACTTTTCTGCATATGGAGAATAAAACTCTCCAAAAAAGCTACTTTTTAATAAATTCGCCAATTTTAAAATTCGCTGCTCTCTGCATAGGCCTCTATATGTCATATGATATGTCATGATATATGACACTTTTCAGGGCAATGATTATGAGTATCTTTTTTTATTGTAATAACATTACTGACAAGGTAACTCATCAGAAAAAAATTGTATTTTATATGAGCTGCTCATGTGGGCAAAAGGACATCTAAGCTTATCAAGGCAAAATCAGGCACAGGAATATATTTCAATGTAGAGATAAATGAATCATGTAAACAAGCAAGAATTATGTCCAAAAGATAGAACATACAAAACATTCAGTGAATGCAGTGGGGGGAAGGGGGGGGGGGGGAGTGGAGTGTGGGGGGGGGGGTTGGGATGTGTGTGTGTATATTTTTTTTAGTCAATGAGAGGGATATATACATATCCCTCTCATTCACTAAATTGAAGTAGTTGTTATTACAGTATGTGATGGATGCCAGAACATTTTGTATTAGTGGAACTGTTCTTATCCTAGAAACAAATAAAATATACATTTACTACCATTCTTTAAATGTGTATTTGTAATCAAAAAATGATTAAGCAAAAAAAAAAAAAAAAATCTGTTTTTTGGCATATTAGTAGCACCGTGGTTAATACTATACACCTGATACATAAAGCTTGGCCCCCTGCAGACACACTTACCAGAATGCCCTCCTACTATCTCTGTACGTTCTTACTACCAATTAGATTGTAAGCTACTCGGAGCAGGAACTCCTCTTCCACAATGTTACATTTATGTCTGAAGCACTTATTCCCATGATCTGTTATTTGTTATTTATATTATTGTCACGTGTATTACTACTGCGAAGCGCTATGTACATTAATGGCGCTATATAAATAAAGACATACATACATACATATTTACATTAAAGAGGCAGTCCAAGCAGCTTAAAACTAGATTAAAAAATCAATCTCTTTTTTTTGTTTCAATATATGCAGCATTTGATTACCTTTATTGAAAACTCATTACCTAAGCTGTTGAATAATTGGTCCTTCCTTGATCAATCAGCAAAATCCTGTTTCCCAGGGTTCACTAAATTGCCTTTCAATTTCAATTTCAAATCAATGCTTCAGTCAGGGTAACTCAGCAGCTACAATATATTCTTATATTACTAAGGAAACATTATCTATTGTTACAGATTGCAGCTCAAACTGCTGGGAATATTGGCAACAAATTATCACAAACAAGAAAAGTGTTGCAAATATCTTGCACTGCTAGTGAATTGGGCTAAAGCCTGCTATAGAAACAAAAAATTGAATTTTAAAATAAAAAAAGGTAGTAAGTATTATCTAATACTACAGCACTGATTTATTTAAAAAAAAAAACACATGTAAGATATTGCTTGGATTGCTTCTGTAAGAATGGTTAAAGCAACTTGCTTCTGAAAGAACACAAATTAAGGTTTTCCTCAACCATATATTTAGACTTAGTTTTGAGCATAGCACACATGTAGGTGTCCATCATAAGCTAGTTGTTGCTTTCATGCAAGCAGAAGGTAGGCTGTCACAGAAAGGTCATCAGATGTGTGAATATTACATTCAGATCAATATGTTACATTGTAATAGAAAGAGGCCTTCATTAGTGCACAACTACAACAGATGGATCCCTCAACCCTTGGGGAACGCAACATGCTGTCTCTTACTGTATAAGCAGTATCTGTTTTACGAAGGAAGTAAACGCTTTACAGATATACCAAGCAAGCAATGGCATTCCGTCAGAGTTAACAAACACAAGCAAACATTGTTTTAACTTTGCTTATAATGATCATTAAGAGATGAAGATGGAAATAAAAACAACAATTATATTAAATATTGTAAATAAATTATTATTTATAATGCATTGACTTTGATTACTTTACCTGTGCATTGACTTTGATTACTTTACAGCTGGATAAGGCAGGAAATCAAAAAGTAGCATTAACTAATTCAGTGCTGGGCGGTTCAACGCACTAGAGTGATCCACATACCGACACACAATAGGTTAATTTGGCTAACACATAAAAATGCTGCTTCTTCAAAACCGAAGCGATTTATATTAAAAAATTAATTTAAATCAAGTAAATGAAACTACATCTTTTAAATAGTACACTGGTTACTAGACCAAATTCAAGACCTTGAATTGAATTAACCTAGTGCACAGCCCAGTGCAATTCCCAGTGTCAGCTTCTTGTGACCTTCGGCAAGTCACTTTATCTTCCTGTGTCTCAGGCAACAAAATCAGATTGTAAGCTCATCTGGGCAGAAAAACAAAAAGGTGCACACAATGTCACCAAAAAGTGAATATAAAACTCAATAATTAACACCAAAAACATATGTATAGAAAAGGTCATTTGATATTAAAAATACATATAAGGAAATGAGTGATAAAAAACAACTACAATAAACTTAACACAAAGTAACAAACACAAATGGATACATTAAAACTATTGTGAGTACATAAAACAACTAAGTAATAACTCAGATAGGAACACACAAAAAGTATAAATACTGTCACAAACAAACCACAAAGGGGGAAGCCAAGATACTGACCAGGGAGAGTAAAAAGTGAGATGCTATAATACTTGAACAATATATGTGTACCAATGTTGAATATTTGTTGTGTCTCTCCAAAACAATAAAAAATTGAAACAAAAAAATAAAAAAAAAAGTCAGAATTTCCCTAATAAAATGTCTTTATCGCAAAGCAAAAAAAAAAAAAAAAAAAAGCGAGATGCTGTGATCAGTGCTGATGTTATTGTCTGGACTGCACCAATCAAACAGCTGTGATGTTCCTCCTCTACAGCTCCCCGGCACTCCTGCTCAAGCCAATGGGAAGGCGCGCTAGACAGTCTTACGTGACCTCAACGCATTTCACAACTATGTGCTTCGTCAGGGGGGCGTTGGAGGCTGTCAGCACATCTTTTAAATCCTGTACCAACCAATGATCGTGGCCAATACCCTCATTGCCTACAATCCCATACAGCTGTATAACATGGTAATAAGGCACATGGCCCAAGTGGCATACATCCAAGAGTTCTCAAGGAGTTCAGTTCAGTAATAGCCAAACCATTATAAATAATATTCAAGGACTCCATTTCCACAGGCTCAGTACCACAAGATTGGCGTAAAGCAGATGTGGTGCCTATATTTAAAAAGGGAGCTAGATCACAACCGGGGAAATACAGACCTGTAAGCCTGACTTCAATAGTTGGGAAACTACTTGAAGTTTTAATATGGGATAATATTCAGGAATACCTAATGGAAAACAAAATTATTCGTAATAGTCAGCATGGATTTATGAAGGATAGATCATGCCAAACTAACCATATTTGTTTCTTTGAGGAGGCAAGTAGGAATTTAGACCAGGGTAATGCAGTTGATGTGGTCTACTTAGATTTTGCAAAGGCTTTTGATATGGTTTCACACAAGAGGTTGGTGTACAAAATAAAGTAAACTAGACTCCGTAATAATATATGCACCTGGATTGAAAACTGGTTAAAGGACAGGCAACAGAGGGTTGTCATAAATGTAACTTTTTCAGGTTGGGCTAAAGTCGTGAGTGGCGTACCTCAGGGATCGGTACTGGGACCCCTGCTTTTTAACTTTTAATGACCTTGAGGTTGGCATCAAGAGCAAAGTCTCCATCTTTGCTGATGGTACTAAATTGTGTAAGGTAGTAGAATCAGAGCAGGATGTAATTTCTCTTCAGAAGGACTTGGAGAGACTGGAAACGTGGGCAGGTAAATGGCAGATGAGGTTTAATACAGATACATGTAAGGTAATGCATCTGAGAAACATGAATAAACAGGCAACGTACAAATTAAATGGGGGTGCATTAGGAAAATCATTGATGAAGAAAAATTTAGGAATGCTTGTAGACAGCAGGCTTAGCAAGAGTGCCCAAAGTCATGCAGTAGCTGCAAAGGCAAACAAGATCTTATCTTGCATTAAACGGGCAATGGATTGAAGGGAAGTAAACATTATTATGCCCCTTTACAAAGCATTAGTAAGACCACACCTTGAATATAGAGTACAATTTTGGGCACCAATCCTAAGAAAAGACATTATGGAACTAGAGAGAATGCAGAGAAGAGCCACCAAATTAATGAAGGGGATGGACAATCTAACTTATAAGGAGAGGCTAGCTAAATTAGATTTATTTACATTAGAAAAGAGGCGTCTAAGAGGGGATATGATAACTATATACAAATATATTCGGGGACAATACAGGGAGCTTTCAAAAGAACTATTCATCCCACGAGCAGTACAAAGAACTCGGGGCCATCCATTAAGGTTAGAGGAAAGGAGATTTCAACAGCAACAAAGGAAAGGGTTCTTTGCAGTAAGGGCAGTTAAAATGTGGAATTCACTACCCATGGAGACTATGATGGCAGATACAATAGATTTGTTAAAAAAAAAGGTTGGACGTATTTTTAGAAAGGAAAGGTACACAGGGATATAACAAATAAGTATACATAGGAAGAATGTTGATCCAGGGATTAATCTGATTGCCAATTCTTGGAGTAAGGAAGTAATTTATTTTTCCCCTTAAGAGATATCATTGGATGATATGACTCTAGTTTTTTTTGTTTGCCTTCCTCTGGATCAATAAGTAAGTTTAAAAATAGGATACAGTATCTGTTGTCTAAATTTAGCATAGGTTGAACTTGATGGACGTACGTCTTTTTTCAAGTTTATCTGCTATGTAACTATGATTGGTGCAAGTATAAACCAATGATAATGCAGCAAAATACATTATACATACAAACATTACAATCATATCATGAAAAGAAAATATATAATTAATTCAGTGTTGAATAACTACCTAAAACATTGTGATACGAACAATAAAGTGATTCAATAATTTTCAATATGTACTATAAATATAAATTCTATACAGAAACATAAAAATTCAAATGCAAAAAACATCTTAAATATACATGTTTCTATGTGACAGTGATATATTCTTGAATTGACTCTAGAATAACGGAAGCAACCAATGAAACTCATAAAATATATAAAAAAATAAGTAAATAATGATTTATAATGATATGATCAAGCATATCTTAATTCATTATACATGCACAAAAAAATTACCTATTCTGGACCCAGGGTCATGTCTAGGGTATGAATGAACCCAGATAGCTTTAACTCAGCCCCCTTTCCAAAGCACACCAAGTCCTGTAATATTTTCTTCACTTTATTAGGAAAGGAGCAGTATATACAGGCACTTGTGGATGTAATGGTGTTGTGAGAGTGCTTCTCTATAGGCGCTTCGTAATTAAGGGCAGGTGAAAAAATGCCCCATACCGGGGCCCCATAGCAGATAGCCGCTAATGCAATGAAGGGGTTAAGGCACAATAGCAGCTTTATTGGGGCAATTGCCCCCAATACACATTGCAATGTGTACTACCCACCAATACACAACCCACCAACCCCCTGTGCCCCCAATAACCCTATACCCCCCTAAGCAATTTTATGCACAGGAATGATACCAGAGGCCGGTGGGGGTCCTCGGGTGGTTCTCGCGGGTGTCTGGAGGCCCTCTGGTGCTCCCTGCGGGTGTCTGGGGACACTTAGGTGGTCCCGACAGGTGTTCCCTGTGGGTGTCCGGGGGTCCTTGGGTGGTTCCCGTGGGTGTCCGGGGGATCTTCCCCCAATACATACAGTACAGTAATGGACAAAATTACTATTATCCAAATATGGTTAATAGCTCATTTGCCCATTATAAAATAAAACATTAGCCAGCCAGCATAAATAAAGTAAATAAGCCTTTCTACTTTCCCCTGCCATCCTGAAGGGCATCATCAGCATACTCCAGGTCCATGTCCTCTGATGCCAGGGTACAGATAAATATAGTGATAGCCAATGCACTTTTGAGGAAATGCTTGTTTTCTATTGACTGTTATTTTTTCTATTTCTGTTTATTGTTTGGATTAAATTGTTTAGAATTTGGATGGCTTGTTTTATTACATGTTAGGATTGGTTAGTGTTTTTAATTAATTATTTATTTTGTTGGCTACTGGTTTTAATTGATTTTGTTGGCTAGTGGTTTAAATTAGTTGATTATTTGGTTGGCTAATGTTTAAAATTATTTAATTGCTTTGTTTGGTAGTGCTTTTATTTATTAAATTGATTGGTTGGTTAGTGCTTTTATTTATTTATTTAATTGGTTGGCTAGCGCTTTTATTGATTTAATTGGTTGGCTAGTGCTTTTACTTATTGAATTGGAGTGTTTAGGTGCTTGTGTATATCTTTTATTATTGTGTATTTTTGGCCTTCATGCTTTTTTATTAGGGTGACCATTGACTGCTATAGTGGCTTATCATGCCCATATTATATGGGTATGATGTACCACTATGCCAATCAATGGGTACAGGGTGGGTATAGTGGGTGGTTAGGCCTCCCGGGTGGGTAGTGGGGGTGGGTGGGTTAACCCCTTAATTACTATAGTGGTTATTAGCCGCTAGGTGATTAAGGGCCATTAGATTGTATTTTTTCAAGTATTGTTGCTGGCATCGGAGGACATAGACCTGGAGTATGCAGGCCAGCGGGAACATCCAGACACCCGCGGGAACCACTCGAGAACCCTCAGGCAGCTGCGGGGACCACGAGGGCCCCCAGACACCCTCGGCCTACTGTATTAATGCTGTACAGAAGAAAAAAAATGCTTTTATGCATGTCTCCATCTCTTTTGCGCCAGCCTGTAGCTAGTGAAAAGAAATGGTTAGCCTTTATAGTACGAATCAGTTATCACTGCTTTGTGAATAGCGCTTACTGGCAAAAAACGGTGTGTTTGCCATGTTTTTGCCTATCGGGCGACTTTTTTTTCACAGACTGTTTATTGGTGATAAAAAGCTATTATAGCGCGATACTGCACTGTTATCACTGCTTTGTGACTCGCACAGCAGCCAGTATCGCGCTATCAAGGCATTCATCTCACTTAAAACTGCTTTGTGAATCGGCCCCTGTGTCTGTAAAATCCTATGTACAATGCACTATACTGTAATTGTGAAGCGCTTTGAGTCCCATTGGGAGAAAAGTGCTATATGAAATAAAGTTATTATTATTACAGTAGTACCACACAATCAGCTACATTAACTGTTGTGTAGTGCAACAGCTGTTTTAATCCATGAACTTGAGAAGGTAATATTTACCTTTACCTAGATTTATTGCTTTAATATGTTTCTCTTTAATCACATACTGTAAGTATATTAATCAGACATGAAATATGAACTACAACTCACAAACTGAAAAGCGTGATTTAACAGATTTGCTGTAAGCATTTAACAGATTTGCATATTGTTTAAGCATTACGACAATTCTCATGATATAGAATATATCTGATTTATATGTTTGAATTATGACGAAGTAATAGCATATTTAATATAATAAAGCTCTTACATCTTGGTAAATGACACACAAACGAAGAGGCTTCTTTGTATTTTACATCCTCCTGCATTTTAATAGAATCCATATTATGGGTTATTGTTTTCTCCCCAAATCTCAAAAGTAACACTGAATTGTATTAGTCTGAGAGTCAGTTTCTGCCAAAGGATGTGCAAATCCAGAATAGGCTACAGTATATGATAGGTGTAAATGAGCCATAGCAGCTATTAGTTGCATGCTGCTGTCTAATAGACATCACTGTCAGGTTTATCTGCATCTCACCATGGGGAATGCTTAATTAATGAAAATTAAATATTCTGGAAAGACATGAATCTTAAAAAAAAATCTATGAAAATAAGGGGACAACTGTTTCAATAAAGGCTAAATAAACATGTTTACATGTCACGCTGAGCTACGCAAATCTGAAATATTAGGAAACGATCTTAAAAGGTACAATACAAGTTTAACTAACAAATAATATGTAGGTGATGTTGATTAAATGCATAGGATCCTCATAGTAATAAAATATCTAATGCAGCAGGGACACGTGTTTAAGATGACACAGGCACAGGAAATTGTAAGTCTAATAAATAGCATTTTTTTCTCCCTTTTTTCCAACCAGCAGTTTGAGGTTTGAGAAAGGATAGCTGATGTTTTAATTCAGCGCAAAAAAAAAAAAAACCATTCCATAGTAATGTCTGTAGTTTGACTATACACCCTATGGATTTTTACAAAATCAGGAGAATCAAGTAAAATATTTTATTTATGTATATACTGTACATGATTCTTCAGCATGTCTTTTGATTTATGTATGGTGCAGTAGATGCATCCTTCAAAATAAAGCCTATTATATCTAATGCTTATGTTTAAACAAAATGATTTGTACAGACACCTATGTCCATGTCTACCCAATTTCATGAGCACGTTTGCTTGTCTAAAACACTTATTTTTCTTTTGGAGGATGAATTAACCTGCTACTGCACCTGCAGCTCTTCAGTGTAGTCAACAAATACATTATTAAATTGATTGACTGCCTGAATGAAATTCAAATAAAGAGAGGGAGGGGGTCCAGATCATAGAGATTCTCTTAGGATGAGAGAGAAGCAAGCAAGCACGTGTTTGACTTCATCTGTTCTTTTCTATTCAAACTGAACCTAGTAGCTAGTTGTCTCTTTTGAAAACAATACCATAGCCAACATCAAAGAGTGTTTTTCAGGATGAGGCCCTAAAGAAAGGCAGATAGGCCAGCAAGAAGGGTCTTGTCCACAGAGTATTGGGTAGCATTGCTGGAGGGGATCCAGCATGCAATCACCCTGGCTGGCAGGCATTCAGAACAGCTTATCTCACCGCAAAAAACACGGTCTATCAACTAAGAATTTACGTTTGAACTTTAAAATCTATGTGGTTGATGCTATTTAAATGTTGCATTGCTCCCAACACATAAAAATGACAAGATACAGTATACATTATTTCTCTGTGTAACGTACTCTGTTACCCATACTTTAGAAGACAACATTTCAAGTTTACTTAATGAAACACCAGCATCAACAATTCTATAGTGTGCATTTATAATAACTCTACTTGTCCCGGGTTCACAGGTCGTGATATTTTTCATTGAACTCATTTAAAAAAATGTATACACAAAGGTTGTTCATGCATACAGAAATGTATATTAAGTCCAATATGAAAAAAAAGTACAACAGCAGATACGTTAGAATTATTCAACTGTAATAATGTTACTGCATACTGCTTTTATTTCTACAATATAAGAGGCCATGAAGATGGCGAGTGAAATATTCCAGATGAATCCAGTGGAAAAAAATGCTCCTGAGTCCTTATAGAATCGATCAGGTTTTAAACCAATTTCCTTTTGCATGGAATGTCAACACTATTCCAGTTAGTATATCTTTCTATAAAACTACTTGTGGCAGAAGTGTAGAGACCAAAAAAAGTGCAGTCGAGGTCAACACAAAGTGCTAAGATGGTTGGATTCAATGAAAGAAAGAAATTCCCCATGGGACAAAGGTGACTTTGTCCAGCGCAGAAAGCAATCAGATATCTCCCCATTTGACATGGATTGAAGGAATCATGGTAGGATAATTAAATTGAATAAAAGAAAATCAGTGACGCAAATGTCACCTCACAGACAAAAGATGTATTTTACTCAACAACTCCTACAAAATTGACCTTATATCGTACTAAATATTGCACTGAACATGGAATACTGTATATTATAATCAAATAGAGTTTTTCATTACAGTTTTAGGTTTTCTATACTAATAAGGATTTGTAAAACTTTGGTATCAGATAAATATAACAATCACCTTTAAAGCAACAATTATTTAAGCAGGGGTGGACAATATTTTTCTAAACTTAAGAGACAAATTGTTGTTGACTAGTGGGGTACTGGGGGTGGATGGATGTTCTGGCAACCCTCCCCTACCTTCAACTCCGGAGGCGATGGCTCTGTATGTCACTGTGTGTGTGTGTGTGTGTGTGTGTCAGTATGTATTTCTGACACACACTGACAGAGTCACTGACTGACACACACTGACACAGTACACCGAAGTATGCAAAGCACACTGACAAACACTGACACAGAGCATACTAATACACAATTGCACACTGTAACTTCTCTCCCCGACACTGACCTAATTTAGAACTGGGATGCCTGAACGCAAAAAATTCAATGACTAAACTATTCGAAACCATGGAGTCTTTAGCTGTGATTCACTAAAAGTCATGAAATCAGCGATAATATTTGGCTTTAGGGAAAAATATTACTGTGCACTATTTTTGCAGCTTTACCAATCAATTCACTAAGAAGTAAATAGGAATAATAGCTGTGCCTTACTGACCTAATTTGCACATGAGTGTTTAGTCATTCGTGAAAATCACTACTGCGATTTATTGAATGAAACCCAACGATTCACATGAAAATAACAATCTTTGCTACCACAGGGTAATATATTAATAATATAAATAAGTATTGCACCCTTTGGCAGCAAATTCATTTAATACTTTCCATGCTGGAGGGGATGCTAGTGCATTGATAATGAATGGAATTAACATTAAACACAACCATCCCTCCCAATAAACATAACTAAACATTATAAAAATGTGTTAAATACTTTTTACCAGATTAACCTAGTAGAAGCCAAAATGGCCAACTACGGATGGCCAAGGTTTATATGCCCCTATGGCATGTTAGTTAGTGTTAAGAATTCCTTAATAAACTTTATGTACCTGCTAACCATGGGTTTACAATGCCTGGTCTGCCACTTGGGCTACTTAGGACTTCATATAGAAAAATATAATCAAATGTACTACTGCAGGTTTCTTAGTGCAATCTTGACTATGTATATATAGTGGCCATTAAATACATAGTCAAGTTAGACCTTACACCAGCCTGTGGACGTTGATACAAATTGGTGGTATATTTTGGAGGTAGTCCGATATCAGAGTCTAGTGAATAGCATGTGAAAAGCGCACAATTTTCTTCTACCTCATTCGTTTCATTTTAATTAGAGAAGAAACAGAAGCCATGTTCTTTAAACAATCTAGTGCCATTCAAAGCCTTGATTTGTTTTATATGCTTAAGTACCCCATTGCAGTATAATAAATTAAGAGCTTTTTTTTTAAAGGAACTGAAAAGTTGTATATATCTTTATCTGCATACATAACTAAATCAAACAAACACACACATACACACATACATACATACATACACATACATACATATACATATGTATACATATTAAGGATGTGAACGTTTGTGGCTTTGAAATCCTACTTCGAAGTGCATTCGTAAATTTGAGTTCTACTTCAGAATGATTATTTGTAGCCGAAATGTGAGAGAAACCCTTAGAAAGAATCCGGATTCTGGAAGGTGTTTTTATTAACAAACTGGGTGAGCTTTAGTTTGTAAACGAACAAACCTGAAAACTTTTGCAAAAATATTTGAGGTTCAAAAATGCTATAAAAAAAGAGTATTACAGTTGCAGCAAAACCAAAACATGAAACATTTTTTTAGAACAAAACCACTAGTGAAAGTGCCTAGCTTAAAAATACATATAATATATATATATATATACATATATATATATAATTTTAATGCGTACATCGACAATTTCTGCGATACTAAATACAGCAAATAATGTGCAGTGAAGACATAAGGCAGCAGTGTATAATAGGAATTCAAAGCTAGCCACAGATGTGGGTGTCGTCTTTACATATTCTCCATATTCTCATGGCAGTCGCAATAGCGTCGCGCTCGCGAATTGCCTGCTGCATTGTGCCTGTGCCCAGGGCCACAAACAGCTTTCCTGGGGCCTAGAACTAGATTTTCTACTGCCCTCTCTCTCCCCGTGTCGGCAGCCTTGCAAGACCCTCCCTCTCTCTCTTACACCCACCCCTACACCCCACCTCTCCCTCCTCCTCTCGACCCACCTCTCTCCCTCACATACCCACCTTACTCCCCTCCCCCCAATACACACAATAAGCTCCACTCCCCAATACACATAATAACACCCCGCACACTCCAAATACATATTCCCACATCCAAAATAGACATAATAACCCCTCCCACACCCCAAATACACATAACCCCCCCTCACACACACACACACACACACACACACACACACATACAATTCATAAATCTACCACAAACCAAATACACATAATAACCACCCCCCAAACCCCAAATGCACATAATAATCCCTACACACACCCCTTACCTGGAGGGAGGACTCCGGTGCCACACAGCAATCACACTGGGGGAATGCGTAAGCGGGATCAACTTGTGACGTGCAATGGTGGTGCTGCAAATGAAGGCACTGGCCAAGCTCCCGGCATCTACCAGCCCTGCCTGTGCCCCTGTTTGTCAAAACGCAGCATCCTATTCTCCACCTGAGTGGCAAACGTATTGGACACCGCTGGTATAAGGTGTCATTTGAAATGATTGAACAAAGGAACATAGGGCACAACGGGTTTAGCAAATCAAACTCATTTATTGAGCCAACACGACGTTTCGACCATAATGGTCTTTATCAAGTGACAATGGCATAAGTACAACCACTAGCAGTTTTTATTGATACCTTTCTTCAACCTTTGGTGACTAAAAGTAAATCTTACATACGGGATACCTTTGATTTTCTTAAAAAAATACGCACAGTACCATTGATTGGAAAAAACATTATCATGGTAACTATGGATGTAACTAATTTATACACCATAATTCCTCACGACGGTGGCTTAAACGTCATTCGACAAAATCTGACTAATTCTCATAAATAATTACTTAAGATTTTTAAAAGAAAAAAAAAACATGTTTGATAAATAAAAAATGTTTATTTGTGCACTAATTGACATACACATACACACATATACATACATTTCAGCGACGGTACCGGCGCAAATTTTTATTATTTTCCTCATCTTCTCCCCTGTCGGACGGTTCCACGCTCACTGACATGCGCGCGCGGTCCTATTATAGGAAGGCTGACTAACCTCAGCCAACTATAAATGCCACGCGCGCAGTGCAGCAAGCGCACACACTATAGAACAGCCCTTATTGGAAAGTGCTGTGAATTAATTGGTGCGATGTGAATGCAAATTATATATCATTCATTGCAAATAAGGATTAAGTAGAATAATTTCGGTATTCTGGATAGACTATTAAAATAGGATTTCTGGGTTTCATCATCGACAATTGAAATCAATTGTATCATGTTCAATCATTTCAAATAATATAAGAGAAATGCTGCACACCTCAAAAAGAAAAATAATGATACAGTTACCGGTGCTCCAGTGTTTGCACGAAAGCCTGCAATCAGTCCGGAACAGATGAACAAAGGAACATAGGGCACAACGGGTTTAGCAAATCAAACTCATTTATTGAGCCAACACGACGTTTCGACCATAATGGTCTTTATCAAGTGACAATGGCATAAGTACAACCACTAGCAGTTTTTATTGATACCTTTCTTCAACCTTTGGTGACTAAAAGTAAATCTTACATACGGGATACCTTTGATTTTCTTAAAAAAATACGCACAGTACCATTGATTGGAAAAAACATTATCATGGTAACTATGGATGTAACTAATTTATACACCATAATTCCTCACGACGGTGGCTTAAACGTCATTCGACAAAATCTGACTAATTCTCATAAATAATTACTTAAGATTTTTAAAAGAAAAAAAAAACATGTTTGATAAATAAAAAATGTTTATTTGTGCACTAATTGACATACACATACACACATATACATACATTTCAGCGACGGTACCGGCGCAAATTTTTATTATTTTCCTCATCTTCTCCCCTGTCGGACGGTTCCACGCTCACTGACATGCGCGCGCGGTCCTATTATAGGAAGGCTGACTAACCTCAGCCAACTATAAATGCCACGCGCGCAGTGCAGCAAGCGCACACACTATAGAACAGCCCTTATTGGAAAGTGCTGTGAATTAATTGGTGCGATGTGAATGCAAATTATATATCATTCATTGCAAATAAGGATTAAGTAGAATAATTTCGGTATTCTGGATAGACTATTAAAATAGGATTTCTGGGTTTCATCATCGACAATTGAAATCAATTGTATCATGTTCAATCATTTCAAATAATATAAGAGAAATGCTGCACACCTCAAAAAGAAAAATAATGATACAGTTACCGGTGCTCCAGTGTTTGCACGAAAGCCTGCAATCAGTCCGGAACAGATGAACAAAGGAACATAGGGCACAACGGGTTTAGCAAATCAAACTCATTTATTGAGCCAACACGACGTTTCGACCATAATGGTCTTTATCAAGTGACAATGGCATAAGTACAACCACTAGCAGTTTTTATTGATACCTTTCTTCAACCTTTGGTGACTAAAAGTAAATCTTACATACGGGATACCTTTGATTTTCTTAAAAAAATACGCACAGTACCATTGATTGGAAAAAACATTATCATGGTAACTATGGATGTAACTAATTTATACACCATAATTCCTCACGACGGTGGCTTAAACGTCATTCGACAAAATCTGACTAATTCTCATAAATCAAATCCACCTGTGGATTATATCATGCTCCTCCTACATTTCGTTTTATATAAGAATTACTTTAAGTTCAAGCAGACTTTTTATCTACAAACAGCAGGGACAGCCATGGGCAGCAATGTGGCCCCGTCCTATGCTAATTTATATATGACTGACTTTGAGGAGAAATTTATTTATCCTACAGAACATTACACTAAAATGTTATTTTACTGTAGATATATTGACGATCTGCTATTTCTTTGGGAGGGTACGGAGGAAGAACATGTCAATTTTTTTGATTATCTGGATGGGCTGAACACCACAGTAAGGTTTACAAAAAATTGGAGCACTAAGCAGATTTCGTATCTAGATGTGCTCCTCACATATGAAAATGGAGAACTTCATAGTGATCTTTATAGAAAACCCACAGACAAAAATAGCACTTTACATGCTTCAAGTTTCCACCCTGAACGATTGAAGCAAATGCTACCATTTTCTAAAAAGATCAGGGCTACACGCATAGTGGATAGGCCTATTAAATTGGAGGAAACTCTAAAGGAGATTGAGGATAGATTTGTTGAGAGGGGACACAACAGATCTGAAATTATCACGGCTTTAAACACAACACCGCAATCAAATTCTAAAAGTGATCGTCTGACATTTGTAAGTAAATTCACAACTGCCAGTAGTTTTATTAAAAAAATACTCAAAAAGCACTGGAAAGTACTACAGACAGACGATATACTAAAGGAGGTCTGTAAGGATTTCCCACGTTTTGCTTATAAACGTGGAGAAAATCTTAAGGACATCCTGATTAAGGCTGATAATGAGAAACATTATATGGCACCACACTTTTTGAGCTCACCCAAAGTGGGTTGTTTTAAGTGTTATGGTTGTAGCATTTGCAACAGTCTGAACACGGGGGATAAGTTTAACACCCAAGGAGTGGCAGATTGTTCAGTATTAAAGAGCGGATCACCTGCACAACTACAAACATAATCTACATGATTAAATGTCCTTGTGGACTATGTTATATTGGGAAGAGCAATTGTATGCTCAAAACCAGATTTATAGAACATAAGAGTAAAATCAGTAATCGGGCAGAGGATACCGTTCTCATCAAACATTAAAACCCCTTTTTCTCCATAGGTTGCTGCCATTGCCTGCTTTAGTTATATTAATAAATGGTCATGTGAATACACCTTGTGGGTTATGTTTTTGAAAAGACTTGACAAAGACCAACCTTTTTTAGCTTATTTATTGTTAATCACTTTTCACAGTAAGATTGTACATCATACATCTTGTTCAAAAAGTGTTATGCTGATTCAGAACCCCCCCCCCTTTTTTTTCCCTTCTTTTCACATCGTGGACTTCTGATGACGAAGATATCCTTCCCCACTGCATGACAGATAAAGATGGATGTGAATGGATGAAAACGGAAGATCAACTACCCCCCTTATGCCTGCAGGACCGCAGGGAGACTGGCTTACGCGTGCGCAATGACACAACTGGTCTGCGCTTTTTGCGTCCCAAAATCACAGAAGGGGAAGAGGATCGATCGGACAACTACTGCACTTGCGCGAACTTGCAACGCACCAGATGAGACATCCGGATGCGTTCCAACTGTTAAGGACCCGGACTGATGACGTCAGCAGGATGAAAACGGAAGATCAACTAACCCCCCTTATGCCTGCAGGACCGCAGGGAGACTGGTTCACGCGTGCGCAATGACTCACAAGTAGTCTGCGCTTTTTGCGTTCCAAAATTATAGAAGGGTAAAGAGGATCGAGCGGATAACTACCGCACATGCGCGAACCTGAAACGCAAGCGTTCCAACTGCTAAGAACCCGGATTGATGACGTCAGCAAGATGGATGCCAGGATACACGGAAATTATGAGAATGTAAACTCCACGAGGATTGCTAACAGCTGTTGGGGTTATCTAACAAGAGATACAGACTGGACATTGGCTAGAAGGACTGAATCAGCACATGAATTCCATCAGCACTAATTGAACAGGTTGCATTGTGGGGGTTTGGGGCTCTATTTATATGTTGTTACAAGGGAATGTACTTATGCCATTGTCACTTGATAAAGACCATTATGGTCGAAACGTCGTGTTGGCTCAATAAATGAGTTTGATTTGCTAAACCCGTTGTGCCCTATGTTCCTTTGTTCATCTGTTCCGGACTGATTGCAGGCTTTCGTGCAAACACTGGAGCACCGGTAACTGTATCATTATTTTTCTTTTTGAGGTGTGCAGCATTTCTCTTATATTATTTGAAATGATTGAACATGATACAATTGATTTCAATTGTCGATGATGAAACCCAGAAATCCTATTTTAATAGTCTATCCAGAATACCGAAATTATTCTACTTAATCCTTATTTGCAATGAATGATATATAATTTGCATTCACATCGCACCAATTAATTCACAGCACTTTCCAATAAGGGCTGTTCTATAGTGTGTGCGCTTGCTGCACTGCGCGCGTGGCATTTATAGTTGGCTGAGGTTAGTCAGCCTTCCTATAATAGGACCGCGCGCGCATGTCAGTGAGCGTGGAACCGTCCGACAGGGGAGAAGATGAGGAAAATAATAAAAATTTGCGCCGGTACCGTCGCTGAAATGTATGTATATGTGTGTATGTGTATGTCAATTAGTGCACAAATAAACATTTTTTATTTATCAAACATGTTTTTTTTTTCTTTTAAAAATCTTAAGTAATTATTCACTCACACAATCTATACACACACACACACACACACACACACACACACACACACACACACACACACACACACACACACACACACACACACACACACACACACACTACCTTCCCAGCATGTCGCTCCCGGCAGCACGGACTCTATACACACAAAAAGTGTGCGGCATGTGCACATTCGTTCGCACAGGCACGCGCGCACGACCGCATACAGAATATTCCGAGCCTAATACTTCATGTAGCACTAATGTAGTACTCTAGTAACTCATTACTAACACTAGCATGGCAGCACAAAGTTATCATTTTTATTATTCCTTGTAGTAGTAGTGTCATTAACTCACAGGTGGGTAAACGTCCCTGTATCGTTTCTATCAATAATGCGTTTTGGTCTTTGCACTGCAAAATTGTTTAACAGCTTGACCGTGAAGTCTTAAACCTATTACTGCATGACTTGTATTCTGTGTGTGGCCTAATGATATTGCTAGCGCAAAAATTGTGAAAGAAAGAGGATTACTTTAATCTAATATATAATATATATTTTTTAAAACATTACAGGGAAGTGACATGGGATATTTCAATTTCTGTACTGTGCTAAACAATGAAGCTTCAGGATAGCTTTAATTAACTCTGTGATGGTCCCACAATGCACTCAGTGGCACTAGTCGAATAATTAAATTACTATAATTAGTAGTCCACTTTACCGTAAATGTCCTTTATTTACAAATTCCATTTGTGTTTGCTTTATTATATCAATCGTGCAGATTAAGAAATACTCGAGTAGGCCTAGTAGTATTTTATTTTTGGGAAAATATAGATTTCTGAATAGATTGATCCACCTATAAATGAAAAAAAAAGTGTGAACAGATGTAGTTAATACATAATATGTTGGATTGTGCCTTTAAAGGAGAAGTATCATCAATCAATAATACAATGAACTGAAATTATACAGATAAACATGTGGTTTGTTTTCTTTGGCTGTCAAACACAACAGCTTGTTTTACGGAATATCTATGAATAGGAATGGGAATGGCCCTGAAGATCCCACAAATAATGCTGAGGGGCAGGTGAGCAGCAGTATATTTGGATCCAGACATTTTTATGGTTAGATCAGCGGATCAAACTTGGAAGCTGAAATATTCAAATGTTTGAGCAGAAACGGCTGCGAACATACATTTTTGATTATTTAGTGGTATAAATAAAAATGCTACAACAATGCTGGAGTGAAAGTTCAGAATTGTAGGTGCTGTACTTATTTTTGCCAATGCTCAGTCAAAAGAGATTGTAGTGTAGGAAAGAGAAACGGCTGTACAGTTAATCAGTTTTGATCTTATTATGATAATATTGTTATGCAAAGAAGTTTACACCACATCAGACCTACAGTGTAGTCTAATACAGGTGTGCGCAAATTGGGGGCGTGTTTTCTGGGTGGGGGGGGACGCGGCCAGGGCTACAGAAAGATTTCCGTGGGGCCAGAACTAGTTACGTCCGGGGCCCCCCCATGTAGGCGGTATTGCGAGCCCCCTCTATTTCCCCCCTCTTCCCATGTATTTCTCTCCACTCCATCTCACTCACCCCCTTCCTGCCTCGTATGTATTTATCTCTCCTGTGTCTCACTCTTACATCTTCTTTTCCTCACTCACTCCCTCACCCCCTCCTTGCATCAATTACCTCACTCTCACTCAATCCCCCGCCCACAAAATACGTACCAAAAACCCCCACTTCACCCAATACATATAAAAAGACCCCCACTCTCCCCAATACATATTAAAAATACCTCCACTCTCCCCAATACATATAAAAAGCCCCCCACTCCCCAATACAACTAAAAAGACCCCTCCCAATACATATAAAAAAAATAGACTTATGGAGATGGTCAGGCCGGGCCCGGTGTCCTGACCATCTGCCTTGCAAGTTGGATCCAATTTCTGGTCAGGCCCGGCTGCTGGTCACGGCCAGGCCCCAGCTCTCCTTCAGCTGCAGGCCTCTTCCTCACTCTGTCCCACGCCAAGCTTCCAAAGTCAGTGCGCACCAGAAGCTGAGGCCCAGCTTACTTCCGGCACGCTGACATCAGAGAGGCCCATCGCAAGCGTTGGAAGCTCAGCGTGGGACACAGAGAGAGGAAGAGGCCTGGGGCAGGGCAGGGGCCCGGACAGAGGTTGGGGCCAACTTGCAGCGCCAGCTGCCAGCCCCCCTCCCCCGCAGCCACTGGGCCCGGACACCTGTCCTGGCTCTCCCTCCCTGTCGGCGGCCCTGGACGCAGCAATTACAGAGATCCGCGATCTTCCCCACAACATTTAAATGAAATGCTGGGGGAGCGCGCAAGGCCTCTGTAAGTCCCTTACCTTGTCTCCAGCGGCTTCTACTGTAGCAATACATTGCCGTGGCAACGTGACTTCACACAACGCAGTGACATCAGAAAACACTGGAGAAAAGGTAAGGGGATGCAAGCAGAGGGGGAAAGCAGGCAGGGGGGCACAGACAAAAAAAGGGAACAAATGGTGCACCGCAAAACATTATTTGATACTTCCTATTAAACTAGTCCATGAAAGATTGGAGCAAAATACTTGATACTCTCACACACAGAAAAACGCAAGATGAATTTGTTGTTTTTGTTTAAAAGTTACTTTGGTAAATAGACTATTTGGGTTATTCATTAATGGGAAGTTGTGCCCAATTGGACACTATCTCATTGGACAGGATGTTTCAAAGCTACATTTTCAAAATCATGTTCATTAATCAGCTAACGCAAGATATCCTAAACGCTAGCATAAAAAAAATTATTAGTATTTCTTTTTTATTCATTTATTGGTTGTCTTTTATATCCTTTTTATTTGCTGTTACCATGCAGTGTATAGTTGCTCATTTACATATTTTGCAAACACAGGGCTTTGCTTTCAGCAAAATGACACGTAACATTGTTATTATCACTGTATTGGCAATAGAAAATGGAAAAGATGGTATATTGTATAGCGTAAATATGCTAGTGTACTCAGGCCAGATAATACATAGGCCTAGGATAAACAAATCAAGCTTGTTTTGCAAATGCAGAACAAAAGGTATGAAAACTGATGTGGATCCTTCAAAGCTCTTCAAGAACAATCCAGTGTTTTTTTACAACTTTACCATCAACTCACAATTCAACTACACTATTCACGTTACCCTTCTGGCAACGCACTGTAAAACAATCCATTCTAAAAGCATCTATACATGTATTGAACTGTTGACAGTATCTGACAGGTTAGGTAAAAAGATCCATAGTTAAGAAGACAGGGAAGGTCTTTTTTTTTGTTTCAGCTAAGTATACATTTGGAAATATCATGGAGGATAGCACAGACTGGAAGCTTTGTTCCTTGCTTTTATGTATTATATATTCATGACAGCCTCTGATCTTCACTCAACCCAGCAGGAAATCCAGTTTATTCAGGAGTGCTAAGAACAGCTGGTGGGAGCAAAGACCATTTTTCTTGTTTGTTTTTCTTCCAATTACTAACCACTTTGCCTGATACATGCATTCATACTATTGCCAGCTGATTTTGAGTTCTGGTCAAATGCATAAAAAAAAGATTCCCTCTGAAAGACTATCCCAATCTAATCCAATGTATGTACAGATGTACTATAGCAGCAAATACTGTGTCCGGCACACAAGTGCAAGCTGTGTGACCACGCAGCCCCAGACTCTGGAGCCGCGTTGTGGCTGTTGCGGAGACAGTGAGCTGTGCTACATCTGTATGTATGCATAATTTTATTTATATAAATATAAGTATAGTGGCAACTATGTAAAGTGCACTTAAAAAATTACAATACAAGGTAAATAAATGACAAACAATGGGGGTAAGTTCAACAGGTAAATGACAACATCAGGCAAAGAGTGACCCTTTCCCAAAGATCTTACAAACAATGTGGTATGTTGGGAGTCTTACAGCCACAGTAGGAATACAAGGGCATTATTAAAAGTGCCATCAGGGAAGTTGAAGTGCATCTGGAATTTGTAGGAGAGGCGTAAAAATAGATCTTTAACATTAACTTTGAACTATACTGTCCAAAACTATCCAAAGTGCATTTGCTAAATTGTAAGCGTTTTTTATCCCCCAAATCCGATTCACTGTGCAACATCCAGCAAAGCATCAATGGGCTAATAATGTCACAAAAATTAGTAAGTATTTAGTAAAATATAGCCAGTGAGCAATACATGGTGTGTGTATCCTATTTATAGTTTCAGCATTAAGAAAATCTAGTCATTTTAGAACATTTTGAAAATGATCATACTAAATGAAATTGCAATGCAAATTGACTTAATGCATTGCAAATCCTCTGTGTACCCTAACTGAGCAGTGGCTTTTTCCATGACTAAAAAAGGCCAAGTTTGCATTGATCACGACCTTGCGTGAAAGGTTTTCAGATCTCTTCTTTGATAAATTCACTCTGTAAGTTTTTAGTGATTTTGTCTACTAAATAGGGGTGCGCAAACTGGGGGGTGCAAACTTTTCTGGGGGGCTTAAAAAGGCCCCGTGCTCTTCCACACAACATTTAAATAAAATGCAGGGAGAGTGCGCGAGGCCTCTGTATGTCTCTTACCTGCTCTCTTGCAGCTTCTGGCGACGCGACGCCATGACAACGCGGAGTCAAAAGCCGCCGCGGGGTTAAATGACACTGCGTCGTGACGTCACATGACAACGCTGATGCTGGAGAAAAGTTAAGGATGGAGGGGCACAAGCAGGGGAGGAGAGCAGGCAGGAGTGCGCAAACAAAAAAGTGTGTGCACCCCTGTACTAACATACCTCTTCTGGAAAAAAGAAAGAACCATTGTTTCACACCTATATAAAAATGATTGACAATAGTTCACAATACAATCTAAAGAAATTCATAATCACTTTATTCCCAAATACTTCTTTAGAATTTGCTCTTCTTCATTGAATCGTTTAGGTATAACTAACAAAATATTCAACCGTTTACTGCTAAAGTGGTCTGCAAGGTGTTTGAAATCAAGCCGTTACTACATGAATTTGTATGCAATTAAATATGAAACCAAATACTCTCATCTAGCAAATTTAAAACCATATAAGACCTTGACAATAGTGACTAAATCCATACACGTGATACTTAGAGGCCGAATCTGTGTGCCGAAGGAGCCAGTGGGGAATTTCGGCCAAAAACAGTCCAATCGGCTGTTTCGGCACATATAGAATAAGTCCCTAAAAGTGATTTGATGATTTGAGAAACGATCATCAACCTTGGCTTCTGTTGAATTAAATCCGCTCACTTCAATTAAACGTAAAATGAATAGTCTAAGAAAAATACATCTTCTCATGAACCAAGCAAAAGGTCTGCTTTGGAATGTCCCTCTGGTCTTAACCTGGATAAGGAGATGTGTTACTAGCTGTCAGAATAGTGCAGGTAAAATTAAAAGGATTAGAACAAAGCCATTTGGCAGTATCATTTTCCTGTTTGAGAAGTACCAGAGCTATAAACAAGTACAAGCAAATTCAGCTGATCTGAAGCTATAGTAAACTATAAAAATGTCTGGGAAAAGCATGTATTCAATACATTTCGACCCAATACAATGTACTGTAGTCCTTTTTGTGGAATGTTGGTAAATAGACTGCTTTAAAACTGTTTAGAAACTTTTTATATAATTCAAGGTAATATAAACTCCTATACCTCATGATGTATGAATAAAATAAATATATTTGTCTACCACCTGACTGAAGAATGATACAGATTCCAAAACAGATTTCGTTGACCTTCCTGACTTAATGGGTTGGCACAGTTCCCTCACATACTCTTCAGCAGCATGCCCTGCTGTTTGACACGTGTGGCTTCTTGGCACAACAGCACAAAATCAGCTTAGGAAAAGAAACATGATATAGAAATTAATCACCCTGAAAATGTTCTTCAAAAGGGAGCATTCTTGCCATCAGCACCTTCACTGTAATAAACAAGCATCCCTTGCCAAATTGATTTGTTTCAACCAGAAAGAGAATCATTCTCATTATACTATAGTATCATTTTGGTATGAACAGGTCCAACATTTTGGAAAGAACAAGCATAATATAATCAGAGTTGTTCTGAATATGGCCCACATATTTTAAGTTAGGATGATTGAGTATTAAATAGTTCTGTAAAAAAAAAGAAAACCCTTAGTGTCTCACTATGAATAAAAACAGATTGAAGTTTTACTGATATTGAATGTGCAACGCTCTTCTCATTTTTATGCAAAGCAATTACTGGCAAGACTGAAGAAAATCTTCCCACAGTGTCTACAGGTGGGCTTGCTTTGCAAAGAAATACACAAGTCATCAACTATAAAGCTTTTGAGCTAATCAAACCATGATCCAGATATTAAACATCTGTAGTCTTAAGGCACAGTTTCTTTGTAGTAGTTCCTTGCACCTGTTTAAGGCAACTTTTTCCACACTTTACATTTTCTTTGAGAAAGCGCAATTACATAGCAAATATTTTCATGCGTACATTGCAATTTGTCAGATAGTGAAAATTCTTGCTTCCTTGGGCCTATTCTTTTAAATTCTGAAAACTTTCTGACCAAAAAGGGACAGTTTCGCAAAAATGTGCATCTCCCTATATTCATTAAGTCCATTTGGTCTCTCCTGTAAAAAACCCTATTTTGCCAACCCGGGGGATATGCAATTTCTGAATGTCAGTTTCTGGCCAGTATTGTAGCAGACAAAAAGTGCATACAATTTTTATGCGTAGATAATTCTTGATAAATATGGCAAAAACACAAGATTGTTGGTAAAATTGCATGCCATTTCAGGGGGAAGGGGGTTTGCATTGACAATATTGGAATTGAATAAATAGTCCTCCGTTATACAGTATTTTACTGACCAAAAGACAGCAGAAAGCAGGATCTCTTCTAATAATAATTGAACATAAAGCTCTACTTACAGTCTTTTCAAAAGATTTTCATTTATTTTAGGAACAAGAGAGAAACACAATGTTTCAGGTCCAACGTTTCTGTAAGGAATCCACACCTCAGTTTACTGCTTACCTTGCCTTACAGACCTGTGCAGTCCTGGAACACTCCCCATGATATATACAGCAGCTGTGCAAGCTATTACTGCAGCCCCAGCCTGGGATAAGTCATTAGAGCAATGCTGTCACACGCCCCTTCTGCTATTGGTTCGCTGACCTTTAAATATAGCATTCCCACAATGCTTCTCTGCCGAGCATAATCCTTCTTGGATGTTCACTGTGTTTGCCACAGCCACCTGTCTTGGCCACCTTGTTGCTGTGTTCATGTTCCTTGTTCCTAGTTCATGTTCCTAGTTCCTGGTTTCTGGGACCTGCTGCTCTCTCTCCATTGCAGAGGCTGTGTCCTGGTTCCTGTGCTGAAGCGGTGGATCTCCAGCGTAACTTCAGCTCCCTGAGGCCTGCTTCCCTTCCCATAGCAGAGGCCTGTCTCTGGTTCCTGGGGCCTGCTGCTCTCTCTCCATTGCAGAGGCCGTGTCCTGGTTCCTGTGCTGAAGCGGTGGATCTAGAGCGTAACTTCAGCTCCCTGTTTCCTGAGGCCTGCTGCCCTTCCCATAGCAGAGGCCTGTTTCTGAGTCCTGAGGTCTGTAGCTCTCTCTCCCCACATAGGCTCGTTCTGGACTCCTGCGCTGAAGCATTGGTTTACCAGTTCTGCCTGGCGGTGTGCCCACTCCGGTCTGCCTACCCCTTCCTGAGACCGGTACCATGGGCTATGGTCGCCGTGCGCGCAGTACCCGCTCCTGCCCTACAGCTACTACGCTGAAGCGGGACCTAGTTGACTTCCTGTTACCGAAACTCCGCTTGGATAACGTTCACCCTGATGTCTCCTATCCTGACCCTGGCTCGTCCACTGACTACGCTGCTCTCTCCAGTCCCGACCCTGCTATGTACGACTACGAATTACGCACTCCGGACCAGTCTGCGTGGTCTAAGGTCGGTGATTCCATAACCCAGCCCCAGCCCCGCGGTCCGGCCCCGGTTTGTGGCGAGCACAAACGTGACAGTTTCATGATGAAAGGTCTGTGTTGGACCTTGTTCCTAAAATAAATGAAAATCTTTTGAAAAGACTGTAAGTTGAGCTTTTTGTTCAATTACTATTGCAAAAGATCCTGCTTTTGCTGTTTGTTTGACTGTGGTGTTGGCTACACATGCAGGTTTTCTTCTGTAAAGCTTTTTTTTACCTGGTTTTTTTTATTGACTGCCCAAATAGACCACTTAGCCATTATCACTCTCACATCCACCACCAGTTTAAGTTCTTTCAAATCTAAGGCTGTCTCACACTTTAATCTGCTCTGTAACTGTTTCATACGCCCATAATATATATTTTATTTAACTATGCACGCAATGTCTTGTATGTAATGTATACCCTGTTCATTTATGTAACTGTATTTGTAACCATGTATTATTTGTTTTACTCTGTGCCCAGGACATACTTGAAAACGAGAGGTAACTCTCAATATATTACTACCTGGTAAAATATTTTATAAATAAATAAATGAATAAATCACGATTAAATAACCGAAATTTGCAATGGACATGAAAACAAACATGAAAAATACAATAATGTCACTAAAAAAAATTGATTTATGGTTCTTATTAGTTTTCATCAGCAGCATAAAAATCTTATTGAGAATTTGTTTATCCAATAATGAAAAGTAATCTTTTATCGGCACGTCTGATTAAAATTATTTATGCCAGTGCCATTTTTTTTAATTTGGTGAAATGCAGCTTGTCTCGCTCTTTATCACTTGCTTTCCCCAGTTAGGATGGTTTACTTTACAACTACAAAAAGACATGGATTGTGCAATGAGATAGGAATGCAATTAAAAAATCTACCACCCAATTACTTCTCTTTTAACCTTCAGACTTTTTAACAAGTTTAACTATAGGTGGCCTTAGGAAAGTGATTTATACTTATAAGGGGGTTATCCACAATTGCCATAAATCTTACTACATGCTGCTGTGCATACAGTTTAATGGCTGATTATAACAGCCACCTGGCCCCAATAACTAGGTTATTTATAATTTGGTCCTTCAGTTAAGCTTTTTAGCATCTTAAAGTACAAGTTCAGAATAAAACAGCAAAATATATATTGGAGTTATATTATGGTGACATAATCAGTGAATCTGTACATTGCATGTTATTTTTTTTTAAATACAGGCTCTTGTGGCTTTTTAATAATGATTGGTGCTGCTTTAGGAGAGATTTACAATGTAAAAATATATATTCTTATTGCTAAGTGTATTTATTAATTGAAGGAGCTAAATTACATAGCAAATATTTGATAATTCAACAATAGTTAATTTAAATAAGTAGGCTTGTAGATCTAAAATGATAGCTTGTCATTAGAGCTATAAAGATTTGCAAATGTCTTCAAAAGTGCTTAATAACATTTATCGTCATTTTATGCTTAGTTTTGCATTTTTGCATGTTCCAGAAAATTGTAATTGTGCAATATTTCGACAATTTCATTAGTTTTCGACACTTTTGCAAGAACTTTGCATAAATGATACTATGGTAATGGTAACTGAATTTAGGAAAATGGGACTTGCACATTGACTATTAATGTTATTTAAAAAATATATATATATTGGTCCGAAGAAACACCAGTAAATGTAAATGCTTTGTTTGCAAACTTTTGTGAAAAGCTTGCATGTCTATTAATGACTTATAGTTGCCTATTGTTGCTGATTTACAGTGTTTCATGCAGCACAAGCAAACTAGCAAGCAGACTGAAAAGATAAAAAATTAAACATAACTATCTCTAGAACAAGGGGGCATCCATTGTAATTACCGAACAGGTCACAGACCAGGAGACAGTCAAAAAGATAAGGTGGGTTATTTATATATGCACACTCCCTAAAGCACCTTCTTCCAAGATATATAATGACTTATGACAAGCCTGCTATGACAATTTTGTGTGTTGGGGCATCTCTTAAGCTTTTAACCCACCACAATAACGCACAGTATACAGCATTGTAAGAAGAAACAGGAGGGCTTTATAGCTCCAAGAATTGTAGAGGACACCAATTATTTGCTGTAAAAGGTTTGTGTTGTGTTAGTCTGTATTACTATATGTCACAGAATGTTAAGTCAAAGGGCAGCTGGTGCTCTAAAACTGTGACAAAAAAAGTAACACAAATCACAACATTGACTTTTTCCTACCTGAATTTGCTAGCAATGATAGGATACCACTTAGTTCAGTGTTTCCCAACCTGGAACTTCCCCCTCTCCCTCCCTCTGTCCCTCCTTAGGCTGCGCTTATAGTAACGGCAACAGCGACGCGACGTCGCGTCAAAGCAAATGCATTGCCGCCATCACATGCGTGTATAGTAAGCGTGACGCGATGGCGCGACGGCTTGGCCGCGATCGCTGGAAGTCATCTCTATTTGATTTTTCCAGCGACCGCAGCCTGACATCACCATCGGCACTATAACTTAGCCTTAAGAAGACCCAGAAGACGCACAAGGGGATCACCGAGGGATCCTTTACAATCTGGTTTTGACACTGCTTATTCCACTGAAACAGCCCTCATTAAAATAACTAATGACCTTCATGCTGCCAAAGACAAAGGCCATTATTACACTCTTCTCATACTACTGAACCTCTCTGCAGCCTTTGATACTCTGGACCACCCTCTTCGCCTTCACATTTTCCATACTCTTGGTATCTGTAACTGAGCTCTATCTTGGTTTCCTCTTCCCTCTGTGGCAGACAACAAAGGTAAATGTTGCACACCGGTAATAGAAAAATATAAATGGTACTTAGACCGGTGCTCTCTTTCTCAATAAAGGAAGGCCCGCAAAGTTCCATGTACAGGATTCAGAAGAAAATAACAGTAGAGGCTACACAGGTTTTGCAAATTAAAATATTCCTTGACAAAAGCTGCTAAGACAGCCAAAACATTGGAACCTTTTTTTGGGCTTCAATAAATATTTGAATTGGCAAAACCCGTGGAGCCTCTACTCTTATTTTCTTCTGATTCCTCTTCCGTCTCCCATCGTACATTCTGTGTCTTGTTTCCTTGTTTTTTTTTCAATAGGTGTCCCTCTTTGACCCCAGTGAGACTAAATTAAGAAGAACAAAAGCCCCACAGATGGAAGGCCATTCATTAAGCCAACTTCCTTTCGCCACCTGTTGACAACACATTTAGGCTCACACGGTGACCATCCCCCATAGAAAGGGGAAAAAACAACACTGATACATAAGGGTTTTTCCTCCTGTTTTTTTGGGTACTACTCAACTGTGATTAAATAATAATGAAATCATTAATCAGTGAAAAAACACATGGTCAACCCGGCATAACAAATGTTAAAGTAGGCAGTATCTTCCCAAAACTCAATAGCATTGAACAAGATAAGTGGAAACGGTTATATAAAAGGGGACTAGATTTAACATGGCATTGCAAAAATAATAATATGTGCATTATTATTCATCTATATGTTCATATATATATAATATGTGCATTATTATTCATATACTAAGGAAATAAAGAAGACATTACCAATATTACGATTAAATAACTGTTTATAGAATAAACAAAATAACATAAAAAATAAGACGTTTCAGGTTTGTGTGGTCAAATTGTTTATTAACTTCAGATAAAGCACTCCACTAGAACACACCATTGTTTCTTATCTGTAAATAGAACATCTAATGGTAAATAATATTAATATTTCTATGACTATTTGGCCAAACATGTACATTTGTTGGTAAAATCAGTATACTTCAATTAGATAACATCATTAGCTGAAGTAGTGTGCATATTGTGTCCAATCTGAAGAAATTGTAAACATATTAAACATTGTTGCAATCTTTTTTTTTGTACCTTGTTTTAGAAAGATTTATACAGATTTATATGGTCTTAAAACAGTGAGAAATTGTGTGTTTGTTTTAAAATAAATATCAACTTCTTTCAAAAGTAATTAAGTGATTATATAAATAGCAGGATTGCAAATAGAGATCTACACACTCTTTAGTACTGCCACACTAGCTCTTGGTAGTATTATTTTTAATTGAACTAGTCACATTGGCTAAAAAATACTTGACATTTTCACATACAATTTAAGGATGTTATAAAAGATCTATTTATTTGATATGAACATTTAAATAAAATAGAAAATATTCCCATGTAATCCTTCTCACACCTGCTCCTTCCCCAAGGCCCTTGATGTCAGCTGTACTAGATGTGTTGCTTTTCAATTCTCCCCTGACATTCCAATCATAAAGGAAGGAGCCAGTCTGCCCATTTTATAATTACCACAGGAAGCTCCTAAATTTAGAGGTATGCATGTTAGCCACCAATCAGAGGATCTGCATCTTGTCTAAAGCAAAATCCCCAATTAGCGAGACATGGCCAAATTACAGAATGTTCCGGCCGGCCGGTTATATCTTTAAACTGTGAGATTCTGATGATTGCACACATTTGTTTTAGCTTTCTATCTTGTGTGCACTTTCCCAAAATTGGCACCGAAAAATGTGAATGATTTTCCAAAGAGACTTGGATGTTTGGTATGTCTGTTCCAATATAATGCACATTGTTTATTTAAGTGTTTCGTTTCATTGTAACAGCTTGGAGGTTATACAATTGTGAACTGTGAATTATATTTGATTTATTTCACTCTTTTTAAAGTAATCAAGATACTCTTATTAATAGCTGAAGAACTTTGTCTTGCAAAAAAACAAAGCAGGAGAGCGAAGTGAGCAACCCAAAGTCTTTAAAGAATTGGCAGTTCTCTCAACAGATAGGAAGTATAGTTTGGGAAAAAAAAGGTAAAATAATTCCTTTTTCCCTCTCAAGCGCCAAAGAATTCATGAAAAACTTACCATTTCTGATGTTTCATATAGGAAATGATCCCCTGAAGCTGAACCATGTTAATTTCAGCTCCAGCCACCCCTGGTTCCTGAGATATTTACCTCTGTAGGTGCTGACAGTTACATCCTGGTTCTAAAATCTCCAGCATACGCAGGCCAATAAGAAGCCATGATGGATGTCCACAGTAGATTTAAACCTCCATTTGATTCCCCTGCAGGGGATGGTACTTCAGAGGTAAATATCTGCCAGGAACCAGGTGGTCTGATATATATATATATATACTGTATATCTTTGCACAGTAATGCACTAGGATCGGGCACTTTTTTCCTTATATATATATATATATATATATATATATATATATATATATATATATATATATATATAACAAACAAAGAATAGACTGCGCTCCTCAGGTGTAAAATCAGACTAATTACCAAATGATTGTATTAAATGGATATAGCAAAGGTGAATGGCAAAAGTGAATGCAACAGTATTATGGATGATTGACTCACACTAATAAAAATACATGCAATATGTTGTAATAAAATGCTGAGTGCCAATGTTTAAAAAGCTGCTGTAAACACAAATATATGCCAGTGAACAATACAAATATAATAAAATGGCATGTGTTGGTAGTTATGACTACTGCACTAATGAATCCCTCCTGAATGATACTAAATGAATGATGAATGGAAAAATACAGAAAAAATGACACTAAGTGTGTCAAAGATGAAAATAAAAATAAAAATGAAAAATGTGAAAAATGTAAAAATATATCAACCAAACCAAGGGTCCATGCTAGGATCTGGCTGCTCTCATCAAGGACCAACGAACTCCCAGAAATCTGTGAACAACAAGAAAAGAGAGCGCCCGATCCTAGTGCAGCATGAAAAAATACAATTTAATAAAAATGAATATGAATAAAACCAACAAATGCGAACTCACAAACACAGGATAAATAAATGCATATAATGAGTATACTCATTCGCCAACCGCCCACGTTGTGCCTTGGATGGCGCGCCCTCTCTCTGTCTGGGTTTTCTCAGCTCTGCTGAACCGACATCCAGCAGGGGATACAGGAAAAAGCTCACCACAATGTGACCCGGAAGTCCTCCACAATGTTAGTGTATCCGGATATGAGGTCTGCAGTCCGTGACCCCGCGATTCAGGGGCTGATCAGAGAAGTCTCTCTGCACTCCCAAAGGCAGTCCGTAATGAGGTGGGCAGTGAGGATAGAGTCAAAATGTATATCACGGTGTGACAGCAGCTAAAAAACGCTCTTCTCTACGCGTTTCTTCACATAAAGTGATTTCATCTGCAGACCTCATATCCGGATACACTAACATTGTGGAGGACTTCCGGGTCACATTGTGGTGAGCTTTTTCCTGTATCCCCTGCTGGATGTCGGTTCAGCAGAGCTGAGAAAACCCAGACAGAGAGAGGGCGCGCCATCCAAGGCACAACGTGGGCGGTTGGCGAATGAGTATACTCATTATATGCATTTATTTATCCTGTGTTTGTGAGTTCGCATTTGTTGGTTTTATTCATATTCATTTTTATTAAATTGTATTTTTTCATGCTGCACTAGGATCGGGCGCTCTCTTTTCTTGTTGTTCATATATATATATATATATATATATATATATATATATATATATATATATATATATATATACATATATATATATATATATATTATATATATATACAGTTAGGTCCGGAAATAATTGGACACTGACACAATTTTCATAATTTTGGCTCTGTACACCACCACAATGGATTTGAAATAAAACAACCGAGATGCAATAGAAGTGCAGACTTTCAGCTTTAATTCAAGGGGTTGAACAAAAATATCGTATGAAACGTTTAGGAATTGCAACCATTTTCATACACAGTCCCCTTATTTCAGGGGCTCAAATGTAATTGGACAAATTAACACAATCATAAATAAAATGTTCATTTTTAATACTTTGTCGAGAATCCTTTGCAGGCAATGACTGCTCGAAGTCTGGAACGCATGGACATCACCAAATGCTGGGTTTCCTCCTTTGTGATGCTTTGCCAGGCCTTTACTGCAGCTGTCTTCAGTTGTTGTTTGTTCGTGGGTCTTTCTGCCTTAAGTTTTGTCTTCAGCAAGTGAAATGCATGCTCGATCGGGTTGAGATCAGGTGATTGACTTGGCCATTGCAGAATATTCCACTTATTTGCCTTAAAAAAACTCCTGGGTTGCTTTCGCAGTATGTTTTGGGTCATTGTCCATCTGTAAAGTGAAGCACCGTCCAATCAACTTCGCTGAATTTGGCTGAATCTGAGCAGACAATATATCTCTGTACACTTCAGAATTCATCCGACTGCTTCTGTCTTCTGTCACATCATCAAAAAACACTAGTGACCCAGTGCCATTGGAAGCCATGCATGCCCCTGCCATCACACTACCTCCACCGTATTTTACAGATGATGTGGTATGCTTCGGATCATGAGCTGTTCCAAGCCTTCTCCATACTTTTTTCTTCCCTTCATTCTGGTACAGGTTGATCTTAGTTTCATCTGTCCAAAGAATGCTGTTCCAGAACTGGTCTGGCCTTTTTAGATATTGTTTGGCAAAGTCTAATCTGGCCTTTCTATTCTTGAGGCTTATGAATGGTTTGCACCTTGTGATAAATCCTCTGTATTTGCTCTCGTGAAGTCTTCTCATTATGGTAGACTTTGATAATGATATGTCTACCTCCTGGAGATTATTCTTCACTTGGCTGGATATTGTGAAGGGGTTTTTCTTTACCTTGGAAAAGATCCTGCGATCATCCAGCACTGTTGTCTTCCGTGGACGTCCAGGCCTTTTTGTGTTGCAGAGCTCACCAGTGCGTTTGTTTTCTCAGAATGCACCAAACTGTTGATTTGGCCACTCCTCATGTTCCTGCTATCTCTCTGATGGATTTTCTTTTTTTTTGCAGCCTAAGGATGCCCTGTTTCACTTACATTGAGAGCTCCTTTGACTGCATGTTGTGGGTTCACAGCAACAGCTTCCAAATGCGAATGCCACACCTGGAATCAACTCCAGACCTTTTACCTGCTTAATTGATGATGAAATAATGAAGGAATAGCCCACACCTGTCCATGAAACAGCTTTTGAGTCAATTGTCCAATTACTTTTGATCCTTTGAAAAAGAGGGGGCTACATATTAAAGAGATGTAATTCCTAAACCCTTCCTCCAATTTGGATGTGAATACCCTCAAATTAAAGCTGATAGACTGCACTTTAAGCCCATATTCATTATTTAACTGTTACTTGAATTTATTGTGATACATAGCTGAAATAACAAAACTTGTATCAGTGTCCAATTATTTCCGGACCTAACTGTATATATATATATCTCTGACAGAGCCAAAGCTCCAAGACCATGAAACCTAGAACCTGAAACGTGCATGCATACTAACGGGACCCTAAGTGTATGCACCTGGGGTTCCTTTTGTTTTTAATTTAAATGCATTAATTCTATGAGTGATTAAAATTTTTCTAACAAGCAAGTGAGCCAGTGGGTGTTGTAGCCGATAGGCTATGTATCTGGCATGTGACATCATAATGCACATGAAGCACTATGTACATTAATGTTGTTATATAAAGACATACATACATACATAGCCAATAAAGAATATCCCTTGTGAGCACATTCACATGTCTTAGGCTGAGCGCACTAGAGAGTATAACAATTTTGTTTAGCTAAGCGCAGAGCGCCGGTGAGCGTGTGCACGCGCATATGCGCGCGTGAATCGCGTGAGCGGGGACTTGTATATATATTTATATGCAAGTCACCTCGCCCACTCAGCGAGCTCAGCGCTAGCGGGGACGCAGCCTTAGACAGGTCTGCAACACTGCATTTCAACATTATCACTTAGCATACAGTGCTTCCACTGCAGCAAGGGATTCTGGGAAATGAAGCAGTGTTAGTCACGTTTAGTTCCGGAAGTTGCTATATGGTCACATGGTAATAGTGTGGTCACAACATTTATTCTACCCAGATACTGGGGCAAACTGTTGGCCACTCCCCTAGCTATAAAAGGTGGGTTCCTCCAATTTGAGACCAGACCCCAGAAAAGATCCCAATTAACACCTGGAAGATCCTGTAACATCTGAGAGGTCTACATGCTATCCTGGCCTGTAAGGCAAGCAGCAGAATACCCATTATTTCTTTTCAGTGCTAGGCAAAAGTTTCCCAGTGTTAGGGGGGCCCTTATGGAACAGTGATTTTGTAAGCCTATTCTACATTACAGAGTGGTTCCACATCTTAGGGTTTTCAGAAGGAAAGTCTTAGAGGGGACTGTCAGGAGTTTCATGGTAACTCCCTGATCTGTCCTGGGCAGGCAAGAGGCTCGCAGAGAAGAGTTGAGCGCTACAAACCTCATAGCAAGAGGAAACTGGATTCCAGAGTCCCAAAACATTGAAAACGTTTTTTGTTTGTATGCCAAGTTGCTGTTCCAATAAACTAAAGTTAAAAGTTCCTGGTACCCTCTTTATTCAGCATCACTCCTCACACAAGCCATCACGGATCCAACTACCCTGAGATGCACCTGACGACCTGTCCTTTTCATGCAACCAGGTAAACCGCTGAACACTACACTTCATTATTCAGGCAAAACCCTGTTTAAAGCCATAAAGACTGTTCCATCTACCTCCTTTTGACTGAACACCTTATCCCTCATGCTGGGGTGGGGTAGGGGTGTTAAATATATAAACTTTAGGCTGAGCCATGCCCAAAGATGAGCTACCACTTATCTGCTGTGCATACACACATTATGTAGCTAAATATTACAACGTCTTCTGACTGCGTTCTTTCTTCAATTAGCACTAAAAAAAAACCTGTCAAAAAGCCATACTCATTGCGGGATATTTGGTAATGTCATGTTTGCAGTTTGGCCACCGAATCTAAATGTATAAATATATAATCATGTCATACAGTGTATATACCACACACATTTGTTGACATGGGAAAGTAGGTGTTACAGCAAATGCTTCTGTTTTCACTTTACTGCAACTCCAATTAGGTCTTGCTAATTGGAACATTGAAAGATAATCGGTTTTGTAAATATTCTGCTCCTACAGCTCTCTTCTAATCACTAAAGAATGCAATGTGCTCCAACAGCAGTAGTAGCTGTATCTGGTTGTATCAAAAATCCCCTATAGGGCAACCACTCTAACTGTAGTCACTAATTAGTCAAAGCAATCCATTGCCATTGTGCATTACTACTCTTTTTGAATAAAATATAAAACATATTATGTATTAAAAAAATAGAAAACAGTTGAGAAAGAATATGTCACGGCCTAAGGCTAAGGCCCCGCTCCCAGAGTCAGCGCACCCGCACTGCTGACAGGCGGTGCGCTGAGATACACAGACCGCGATATGCGGTCTGTAGGGAGCGGGAGCCGGAGCGGGAGGTGGGCGTGAGTGGGAGGTTTGACAGGGAGAGGGGGCGTGGCTTGAGCGGAGGGGCCCGCTACTCTCCCCCCCCTCCCTCCACGGGCTGCAGGAGTGACCCGCTACTCTCCCCCCCCTCCCTCCACGGGCTGCAGGAGGGACCAGCTACTCTCCCCCCCCTCCCTCCACGGGCTGCAGGAGGGACCCGCTTCTCTCCCCCCCCTCCCTCCACGGACTGCAGGAGGGAGCTGCTACTCTCCCCCCCCTCCCTCCACGGACTCGGGCTGGAGCTGCTACACACACACACACGCAGGCACTCATACATACACACACACACACACAGGCAGGCAGGCACTCACGCACTCATACACACACACGCGCGCACACACAGGCAGGCACTCACGCACTCACACACACACACACACACAGACAGAGGCAGGCACTCACGCACTCAGGCACATACACACACAGACACAGACAGGCACGCACGCACTCAGACACACACACAGACAGGCACTCACCTGCTTTCACTCCACACTCCTCCCCGCTCCCCGAAGCCTCTCCTCCTCCCGAAGCCTCCCCTCCCCATTGGCTCACAGCCACACCACGTGACGCGTCAACGCTAGGAAACACCATTCTCTTGTGTCTCCTAGCGGCTGACGCGCCACAGCGTGTAGTCAGCTGTGCCGCCAGGGGGGACCGGGACCGGCTCGCGAGGATTCCCCTGCTGGTGGGGAACTCGCGACATAGCCGCCCGCGCCAACGAGCGCAGCGGGACCGAGGCCTAAGAGTATATTAATGTCTTGTCAGGTCATACTGCTGCATCAGTTCTTAAGTGAATGTGGGGCCTATGCAGAGAGCAGCGAATTTTAAAAATGGCGAATTTCATAAAAAGGAGCTTTTTTGGAGAGTTTTAATCTCCATATGCAGAAAAGTGCGAATTCTGCTATGTTTAACATGGATGCGTCTGGCGAGTTTAAATTGGCGAGATGCGCGCTTCGGAAACATGTAAAAACAAATTTGCGCCTTTTTTTTTCCCTTTGCAATGGCCGCGAGCGCCAGTTTTTTTTGGCGAGGCAAAACGGAGACAATCGCGCCATTTTATTGGCGCGAACAGCCGCTAGATGCCGTTCGCGCCTCTCTGCATACGGATATATTTTAAACTGGCGAGATTGCGGTTCTCGCCAGCCGCGAGGCGAGTTTTACAAATAGAAATGAAAAATTGGCGCGATTTTCGGAAATCTCCATTTTCTGCTGTTTTCTGCGCGATTATCTCCAAAAAATGGCGAATTTCGAAAATTCGCTGCTCTCTGCATAGGCCCCTGTATCTCTATTGCATTATTTTAAACTGTGACTGGTACATCATATTAGCAAGGAATGTGTATTAATAATATAAAATACACATTGTGCATAACTAGGACAACGTGTATCTGAAAAAGGAACCCATTATCAACATCAAAAGTGTTTTGAAAAATACATCAAAACAAAGCGTCACCCTAGTTAAAGAGATGAATTGCTCCACTGTATTTTGCAAAGAAAATACTTTGGCCAGGGCATGTTTTACAAACTGCATCGAATTCCGATTAACATGCAGCATTTTGCATTGACAAGAAGAACAGTCATCCAGATTTAATTCAGAATTCACATGTACGTTTAGTTAACATTACATAGGTTTAAAATGATCTGAAATTCATGATGGTCTCAAATTTCTCCAGAAAATATATTATACTGTAGCTCAGGTTCAGTATAACATGTATGTGTAAGAATGTAATCTAATTGAACACATGCTTGTTGACATGTCATTCTTGAGGAAGCATTTTGGTTTTATACTAAACTTTGAATGTCTACTGTTGTAGCGATAGAATACTTATCCAAATTAAGCAACAGCAAACTCGTTTTCTACAGATAAAAAGAGGCGTATGGATCAATAGATCTTCAAAGTGTGGAATTGTTAATGATCATTATCTTCCACGGTAATCATTTTTTTAAAAATTAGTATTAAAAGACAAATGACATAGAAAATTAAAAACTGAAATTAAAGTATGCTGCCCTAATTTTCATAAGTTTTACAACATATTTATTACTTTAAATGCAAAACAAAGAACAACAATGTTTACATGCTTTGTGAGGACTTCTAAAAAGTCTCAATAAAATAAGTTTCAAATATCTTTAACCGCTTACTATCCAGTTTCTCTGTCATATAAGTTATCAGGGTACCTCCCAAAAAAATGTGTAGCTTTGCCCTCCTAACATGTTAGATATCAAGCTTGGTTTTATGATTAAGGGAGGTATGTTAGTCTGATTTTTCTCAAGGTTTCAATCACAAGGATTAAAATAATAAATGTGATACTTTTTGAGGGACTGGCACTAGGGTTCTTCATAGATCAAATCGTAGTGTCAAATGTATAGAACTTAATTAGTAATATTCTTATAGTCGGGGAACTGTTCTGGCAGCCATATGTCCTGGCGGTGAAACAGCTGCGGCTAATTGTCCAAGATACTTAGTCATTAATGAGCGACCATGCCAATTGGGCACAATCACACAAAAACTCCCATTTAACCAAAGCGAGTTTCTGTGCAATAGTACATGATCGGCACTATCACACGTTAATGAACAACGCCCATGTTTTAAAGGTGCTGTCCCACTTCCATTTTGGAAAAGGTTTCTTTGCTTTTATTTACAAAGTGGATTTTGTGTTAGGAGATTATTATCTACCATGCTTGCTCTAGGAAAATAAAGTACTGTATTAAGACTTCCATTACATACTGTATGTAAGCACCAACAAGGGCATGAATAGAGATGTGCATTTTTTTGTTCAAAAACTGGGCAAAACTTGCAAAACTCCAGGTCACAAGACCCTTAATACACTGCCATGTGTGCAGAGTTCTACTGAAAGTTGCAACATTAAACTAGAACTGCAAACAATTTAGCAAAGACATTAGACTAGTTCTAGTAATTGATCATAGTAAGAGGCCCTACAACCAGGGTTACCACCTTATGATGAATAATAACCCGGGTACTTTTTTTTGTACAGGTTTTTATTGATATATTTTACTCTTATCATCTCTGGCGGCATCTTCCCCTTCATGGGCCAGTCAAGATGGCTCCACGATGTTAAATGGCATCGCATTGACATAAAACTGGACTTCATGTGATTTCATGTGACATCGCTCTGCCATGACATTGTGATGTCGCATGGCCCAGTGATGCCACCGGGTGATTCCGCCACCGGAAAAGGTAACTGCAGAGGCGCTGCACCAAACATCCCAGCCGACCCTGCAGTAACCCGGAGATTTTATATCTCACCCCATACCCTGGCAATACCTAGCCGAAATCCGTAGTCTCCGGGTCAAACCCAGAGTGGTGGCAACCCTGACTACAACTGACAATAAATGTAAGGATATAATGCCTAGGCATACTTACAGGAAAAACTATGCACAAGAATACTGTTTTTTAATATTGTTCCCACTAAAATAAATTATTTTGAAATTGACAACAATGTGATGTCCTTTAAAGTAGATATACCTTATTATTTTTTAAAGCTGTATTTTTTATTTAAATAGGCCAAAATCCAGTATTAGAAGTATTCACATGGCAAGCACTGCTGCTAATTCTCACTTGCTCCCCCACAGCAGGACTTCAAACAGCTTTATCATAAAAGCTCTATTATCCTGTGCTCCACGATAAGGTATTTGTCATTCAGTGATGTCACAAAGTGGTAGTGGCTAAGAAGCCATTATATTTTTGGTTTTGGGTCTAGTTTTTGAGGAATAAACACAACTTAAAAAAACATAAATGAGCAGGAGTAGCTGCACTTTAAATAAGGCCTCAATCATCTTGTTTTAACCTATCACATATATCATTGTTAATCTCATGTGGGACTGCACTTGTAAGACATTTGCAATCCAGTGTTTGAATAATATGTACTGTATTTTCATAAATACAATTTTCAGAAAGGCAAAAGTAATTTATTTGACAGAAATCAAGATCAAACATAATTTTGTGGATAATCAATGATTCTTGTGAGATAGTAGGTCCCCACAATGCTTTGCATCCACAGCAATAAGGCATTGTGGGGCATGACTTAGGCAATACGATTTCTTAATTAATTAGGGGTTCGGGGAACAAATATTTTCTAGCAGTGGGTGCATAATGTAAAAAAGGATTGAAATTACTGCTCTACAGTATTTGGTACCATGTTATTGATGATGGTAGCGATTGCAACGTATTTATCAAAAACGTGATAACGAGAAGATTTCAATGATATAATTCAATTTCTGAAGACAAAAATATCAAGGTTTTTTTAGTGTGAAACTTTCATACAAGTAAGACAGCATTTAAAATCGTCTTCTGACATTCCTAGCTGGTATGGGAGCACTGGGTGGTCAACCAGCCTTAGAATGTTAGAGCTTAATGATAGACCTGATATTACAAGCTAAAACAGGGTTTTGAGTATAAGTTGTAAAAATGGTCTATAAGTACATTATTCCCTTCAAATGTGTGTGCTTACATTTAGAAAAAAATGTGGTCTGTTTACCGTAATATCTAGATTTTTATCTCTGGTGTAATGCAGACGATAGACAGTCATGCATCCAGGATAAGCAGAAGCAACAATTTCCAAAGGAATATACACCATATTAATTAGTAAAACAGAAAATCACAAATAAGAAAAATTATGTAAAGTGGATTCTGGCTTAAAATATGTCCATTTATCATTTATCTGCACAAACTCATTCTATTCCCTTGTTTCTGCAGCTGCATCCTTTCCTAAGAATGCCATCCAAATTACATAAATGCATCCTGTCTCTGTAATGGACTGAAAGTGACATAAAATCAATAAATAATACCTATTGAAAATGGCTGAATAGTGTTCCGAGCCACTACCTCGACTTCTCCCCTGCTGTATCTCCAGCAGAGCTATCCTTCCATACAGAATAAGCCTGATAAACGTTGTCCTCAAAAAGCTTTCCCTAAGCGTCTGATTCTGACATGTCCTCTCAATGTATAATCCTTCCATCTCCGTGGATGATTCTAGACAACATTTTTTTTTACCACTGCTCAGAATCCCTTGTGAGAAGAAACATATATAAAAGAAAACACTCTTACTTCTGTCAGGATTTTCGAACATGTGAATTCAAAGCTTTTATAACAGTGTATGATGGTCTAATAAATTGTATGCTATCTTGAAAAGATTCCAAATCTGAAAGCATTCGTTATTATCAGATTTAAACACCACTGAAGCAATGGATAGGAAAGACAAGCGCAAACTCTCATGAGAATATACTTTAGTATAAAATTGGTAAGAATATCAGTACAACAATATAACATTGAAAAAAAAAAACAGGTGAAGAAACCCTCATTGAGGTTACCGGACTCCCACGAGCATCCTTAGATGGTAGTCTCATAGATGAAACCGCCAAACTGGCGGTAAAAAAACAGGTAACAATCTTGGATGAAAAATGCAAAACGTTCACTAAGCAAATAAAGATCAGTTCTGAAAACAGGCTCAATAGGGTGATAACACACAATCTAGTCCAATGCGTTTCATAGCAGATGCTACTTTATCAGGGCAACCTGATGCCGCTGTGCTTTGACGCCGTGACTGCCCGCCCGTTTGAAACCAGGAGCGGGCATTTCATCTACCGGACCCCATGACTGCCTGCCTGGTCGTGACAGGAAGCGGATGCCGACCGGAACATACTGTATTTTCATCTAAGTTTGGACACCTACTTACCTGCCTTTTCACCGCCAGTTCAGTGGTTTCATCTATGAGACTCATAACATTCTAATGTCGCTTGTGGGAGTCTGGTGAACTCAATGAGGGTTTCTTCACCTGCTTGTTTATAATTTTATATTGTTGTATTGATATTCCTACCAATTTTATACTAAAGTGTATTCTCATGAGAGTTTGCGCTTGTCTTTCCCATCCTTTTCTAGTTATTGATGTTTGAGCCATCTATTTTGACCAGCTCCAACTCCTTCCACCGTTAGGGATTTTCCCCTTAATACTCCATGCAACATTAGTTGCTTCAATCACTTGTATCCTCAGGGTTTTTCCTTTTATACCTTATACAGACATACCCCGGTTTAAGTACACTCACTTTAAGTACACTCGCGAGTAAGTACATCTCACTCAATAGGCAAACGGCAGCTCACGCATGTGCCAGTCAGAACGTCCTGAACAGCAATACCGGCTCCCTACCTGTACCGAAGGTGTGCGCAAGCGGGGAGACTATAGAGCCTGTTACAAATGCGTTATTTACATCAGTTATGCTCGTATATGATGTTTGCAGTACAGTACATGCATCGATAAGTGGGAAAAAGGTAGTGCTTCACTTTAAGTACATTTTCACTTTACATACATGCTCCGGTCCCATTGCGTATGTTAATGTGGGATATGCCTGTACAACACTGGTTGTTTATAATACCTCTATTTTCACAAAATAGTTTAGAGCACTCTGTTTTACACTCACGGAAGAAATAACTTATTATTAAATAGAATTCATCTTCCAATAGCATCAACAGTATTTGGATGGGCAAATATTTGTACAATAGAAATCTGTCAAAAGAAAAGGAGTGGCTCCGTGAGTAAAGGCACATAGACTGTAAACAACAACACTGAGTTTGAATCAGGGGAACCTGGTTCAATTTCTGGTGTCAACTTGTGACCTTGGGCAATTCAATTTATCTTTCTGTGCCTCAGGCATCAAAAAACATATTGTAAGCTCTACGAAACAGGGACTGTCTGTAAAAATTCCTATGTGCTGCATATCACACACTACTGTATATGGTAATTGTGAAGTGCTTTGGGAGAAAAGCACTATATGTAATAAGGTTTATTATTATTAATGTAGAAACATATTGTAAAAGTTTTTTTTAGGTAAACAAGTCTCTACTCCCTAAAAAATGATCACTGTGCATTGTTAAATAATATGGAGTATCCAGGGCCGCCAACAGGGTGGGTCTGCCGGGGTTGGTGTCCCGGGCCTGGTGAGTCAGGGGGGCCAGGCCGGCCGGCACTGCAAGTTGGGCCCGACCTCTGGCCAGGCCCGTCTGGTGGTCCTCTCACGGCCGGGCCCCGGCTCTCCCTTAGCAGCAGCCTGCATGACTCTATCCCTCTGTCCCACACCGATGGGCCTCTCTGACGTCTGCATGCCGGAACGCTCTGACGTCAGCACTGTCTGCTTCCAGCACGCGATGGCAAGAGAGGGAGGCCTGTCAGAAGCTCGGCGTGGGACAGGGGGATAGAGGCATGCAGGCTGATGCTGAGGGGAGAGTTGAGGTCCGGGAGCAAGGCCTGGCCAGAGGTCGATCCCAACTTGCAGTGCCAGGAGCCGGCCTGATCATCCAAAAGGTAAGTCTTTTTTTACATATATTGTGGGGGTCTTTTTAATATGTAATGGGGGTTGGGAGTCTTTTTTTATATGTATTGGGGGTGGGCTTTTTTTAAATATGTATTGGGGAGGTGGGAGTCTTTGAAATATGTATTGGGGATGGGGGTCTTTTTAATATGTATTGGGGGTGGGGGTCTTTTTTATATAAATTGGGGGCTTGGGGGTATTTTTATATGTATTGGGGGGCTTGGGGGAATTGTATTGGGGGACTTGTGGGAATAGTAATAGGCTCCACAAATATGTTTGAACACAGCGAGTTGATATTACCAGCTGGCGAGGCGGGCGGGTGGCGGCGGCAGAAGAAGAGCACTGAGGACCAAGTGAGCAGAGCAGAGTGACACAGAAGGAAGGCAGTGGTCAGCGGGAGAAGAGGACCGATGAGCATGTTTTCCTCCTATGCCACCCTGCTCTGCTCACATGGTCCTCAGTGCTCTGCCGCCGCATCCACCATCTTCCTCCTCTGCTGCCCTGCCCCACCGAAGCAAGGTAAGTGAAGGAAGAGAAGGAGCAGGGTGAGAGGAAAAGGAGGATGGTGAGAGGAGAAGAGGGGGGTGAGAAGAAGAGGAGAGGGTGAGACGAAGAGTAGAAGGATGGGTGAGAATAAAAGGAAGGGGTGAGAGGCAGAGGTAAAGGAGGGAAGTGAGAGAGGCAATGTTTTCGCCATTTTACAGTGCCATTAAAAAAAACTTTTTATAGGGAGCAAGTCCCTTTCTTGTCTGGCGAGTAGCTTTGGCATAATTTGTCGAGCCCTTGTAATAGCCCATATTTACTAAGAGGTGCTGTGTCATAAGACACCTTCCAGCTCCGCAAGGCGCCTAACAGCAAATTCAAGTGTGGCTTAAGATCTATTCTAATGCCTGAAGTAGGGTGACCAGATTAGCCAGGACAGTTATGTTTTTTTAGACCTGTGTCCCGACTTTTTGGGCCACTGACCTATTTTTTATCGGCACCAGCCACACATACACAATCCAAACTTGTTGGCCAGTCATGTGCATCCCTCTGCTCACTTAGCCCGTACTTCAGATCTGGGCCAATACATATTTATACTTTATTTAAGGGGTACTCACAGCCTGGAGAACAACACAGATAAGTGACGAGAGATTGTCACTAGAAGTCCCTAGAGGTTGCACTCATTATGAATAGTAATGTAATCTACATTAAGTACCAGTTAGATAACCAGTACCACTAATATGAAAATATAGCAGACCAATGGGAAATTACCCACACAACCGAGGGACCAATGTCCGGGTATTTAAGTACCATACTCCCACTAGGCATCACACCCCCTTCCCCTGAGAAACGATCGTCGGGTTTGTGACGTCACCACGGTGACGGTCACGTGGGAGCGCGACGGAACGTACATGCAGTTTCCTTGACTGAATTACACCTAAGATACACTTGATACACAGGACGTTTTCCCTACTGCTGTCTCTCCAACACCACACATCAGGTTGTATAACTCCTGCGTTACTGCAGATTATCAAGTCATAGACAGCAAGCTACAATCACTCAAGTTTGTAAGGGTATATGTGTAGCTCGCTATACATTTAACCCACTGTGTCCACCTTATGCCGTCATTATGGTGGTCATTAACCCAGGTATTACTTAGTAATGGCTTTCCTGGGTATGCTCTATTTTGAGCTTTGTGGAATTGCTCTGTGTTGATATGTTACTCTGCATTGCATCTTGGTGAAGCTATTTAGCAGTGCTGGTATATTTTGGACATTGTCTCCTTATATATACATGGGGTACTTAACATAGGTTCATACTAGCACCTCTAATCACCTTATCTTCCGTTTCGCCCACATGGGGATCTTTTTAGTTTATAGTATATTAGTTGTCATTTTATGCATTTCGTCGTATTTTAGCATGTAATAAAATTGTTTATTTCTGTGTTGTTCTCTAGTTTGGGTTGTGTGGGTAATTTCCCATTGGTCTGCTATACTTTCATATTAGTGGTACTGGTTATCTAACTGGTACTTAATGTAGATTACATTACTATGAGTGCAACCTCTAGGGACTTCTAGTGACAATCTCTGGCCACTTATCTGTGTTGTTCTTGTTGTTTTTTCCCTTTGCACCGTTGATTACATTCTTTATAGTTGGAGAGCAAGGTGTTTTTTTGTGTGTTCTTATTGTACTCACAGCCTACAGTATATGAGAGCTGAAATACTGATAGAATTTAGGCAACAAAGCCTAAAAACTTAACTTTTATAATACATATACAGCAGGGTCACTCCTTGGGCCCCTTTACCTCTGGGAGTGTGCGGAGGCGACCGAGTTGCCGGTGGCTCCCCTTGCAGGTCGCCGCCATGTATAGAGTGATCACGTATGCGCAGAATAGGCTACCACCCCAGGGAAGGTACCTGTGGGGACTACAGCCCCCAGGGGTAGAGACCATGTGAATCAGCATAGCCAATGGGACTACAACCTTCCCCCTGCACACAGATTGATACTATTTGCGTGCTTGGAGCACGCCAGTCGGAGCTGGGACGAGGAAGGGGTATGGTGTGCATGTGCAGGTAGTATGTGACCCCTGCACTAGGTCAGGGACCCCTTAGGCCCCAGCTAGGCCCCGACTCCCACATAGATTGTGGCTGTGCTAGGGACTTGCCCTTAGATAAGGACATTGCCCGCTTAGCATCTCAGTTAGGGATACAGTAAGGAAGCGGCTGCGGATTGATGCTGCGGCAGTCTGGGACCAGGCCACCATACTGAGAGACATTATCCAAGGTGGGACCATTCCACCGGACACCGCCCAACATGGAGGCGGACTCGTCTCTTACGGCGTGGGACTGAAGGCCTCTATCTACCGTCAGCTTCACCGAGTGTCAGAGCACCTGGCAGGTACAACAAGTTCACCAACTGTACATACAGGCATACCCCGCATTAACGTACGCAATGGGTCCAGAGCATGTATGTAAAGCGAAAATGTACTTAAAGTGAAGCACTACCTTTTTTCCACTTATCGATGCATGTTCTGTACTGCAATCGTCATATACGAGCATAACTGATGTAAATAATGCATTTGTAACAGGCTCTATAGTCTCCCCGATTGCGCACAGCTTCGGTATAGGTAGGGAGCCAGTATTGCTGTTCAGGACGTGCTGACAGGCGCATGCGCGAGCTGCCGTTTGCCTATTGGGCGATATGTCCTTACTCGCGAGTGTACTTAAAGTGAGTGTCCTTAAACCGGGGTATGCCTGTACATTAGTGGGGCAGCGCTGTCTCACACATTTGGGCAGGAGTTGATTCCTGTGGACACCGGGGTGGCTGGGTGCCCAAGGGCCCTTCAGGACTGTGGAGGAAGGAGGGAGGACTGTATCACAAGTGTGTGGACACTGGGTTGGGGGTTGATGGAGGGCACGGTCGTGCGTGACCAGGTGGGTGGAACTGTGTATATATATTGTAACATAGTCCCAGGATAGTGGGCAGCTTTTTGTCTGATTTATAGAAGAAAGTGTAGACTTAGTATGGAAGTGATCCGCTCCACAGATTCACAGTCACTAAGGCTGGTGAATAGGAAGTCCATACCAGACTTTACAATGGTTTTGGTTTCCCTCACCTGCTCTCCTAATTAAGAAACAGGAATATATTGCCGTGAAGTTTGCTGCTCCAGTCTTTCTCTTAGAGCCTGGAGGCTGGGAGGAAAACTGTTGCATCCCAGTATCCAGTTCGGGGTAGACGCCCCCCCCCCCCCCCATGTGTTGCAGAATCTGAGGATCTAATGGGATGCTGTCCCCATCTCACAGTTAAGGTCTCAATGTTATTATACCTGTGTGCTATTTAAAGTTGGTAACTGGCTTAGCCAGACATTATTGCAGATAGGGATGTGCATGTGAGTTAGACTCCTGACAGGAGTAGATGTTTCCTTTTATGATTTATTTTGTTCTTAAAGTGACGGTGTTTAAAATGTTTAGTGTCACTAATGGAGAAATAAACGGCTGAAGGTTGAGGCAGAGTGCCCCTTGTGTGTATACACGTGTTTGTCCCCCTTTTCTACAAATTAAACCCTAAAAGACTGTGTCGCAAAGAGCCTGGCCAAACAACAGCACTACATAAGGGGAGCCGTTTGCCACAAAATATGTTCAATATTCTTTTACCGGCAGTAATACTGTTATACGTACAAGCGTCTGTTTTATTGCATGGGGTTCCTGTAACTGGGTTATCCCACATAGTAGGATCCCGTACAGGTGGAGGCGCTACCAAGTGATTACTCAGGTATACCCCAGCGTCGGAGGCTCAGGCCTCCTATGAGCCGCAGGTACAGCAGCACATACGCAGAAGCCGTCATATCTCCCAAGGGGTGGGGGAACATGCGCTACACATAATATAAGATTCCATTTATAATTTTATGAGTTTATTGGGAGCTTATAACTGAAGAATGTCATCTCAACATTGTTTACAATCTGTATAGTGTATAATAACAGACAATGCAAGCAGAACTGCGTTTTTAAATGAAATGTTAACCAAGTATGTATTTAAACAACTGTACAGAATTATTGCAATTTAACTGATGACTATCAATGCCTCTATTCATACTTTTTAAAAGAACTTTCAGAAACCGTCATAGAAAAAGAAATGTGTAATTCTGCATCCTTTTGTATTTCTACTAACCTTAAATGGGTGCCCTTTGTTACACTTCTGTACTGTTGCCTGATTTATTTCTTGCATTATCATGGATCCCTTTGTGAGTCAAATATTTGTGTTGAACATACATACACATTTTAATCTTTGTACCTCCCACTTTGTCAGATTAATGCATTTAAAAACAACAGATAATAGTTTGTGTTTATAGCAACAAATCATTGGCGTGTGAAGACTTGCATACTTCAAACCATTAATAAACATTGTGTAAGTTAGGATGGTTGCATTTATCACATCCTATAAAGTTAAATGATAGAGGTGAAGGATTATCTGCTCTTTGAGAAAAATCCAGTGTTTACTCACAGGAAACTTGGCTATCTATTTGTCTGCTACCCCCATCCATCACCTCACCTAAAACCAACACCAACTCTGAATACTAGGACAACTTTGAGACACCTGGGTGGTAGAGTTATAGGTTCTGCCTCTGAAGAATGTCAGTTTTAACTTTGGTATGTCACAGACACAAACAGAAAAGAAGAGAAATTGTAGGTGTCCATCCTAAGCTCCATAAACTGTGATAATAAGAGGAGCTGTCTGGACAGAAGTAAGTGAAATGCAATTAAAAAAGGATTCCATGTGTTAGACTTGACATCCTGGTTATTTTTTATGTTCTTATACTATTGCCACTTTATACAATACAGATTTTCAAAGGCTGCATTCCGAACGTCATGTTGTATTTTAATTGTGTCATTTACATTTATTTAAAAAAAAAAACTGAAACGCTAAAAAATACTACCTACGTGTATGACAAATAATGTCAGAAAGACAGCCCCGCTGGCTATTATGGCAACAACTGCTAGAACAGTCCAGAACATGTCAGTTGGCTGCAGATTTGAATATGACTACTGAGGTATTTCTATGTGCATGTTAAGCACATACTCAAAAAGGCTGTTTAAAATCCAGATTTAATATTTTATAGCTGTCATAATATCAACCAATCATTTGGAGCACAAAGAGAAACAGGTCAAATAATTAGGAAGTTGCGTGCCATGTGAACTCAGTCCTATTTTAGCCACAAAAAACAGTGGCTCAGTCGGGTTCGCTGACGATTTGCCATGCATTTTGTCAATTTGCATTGCAATATTTATTATGCCAATTTACTACATGATCTAAAATGGGTAGATTTGCTTAACGCTGAGATTATGAATAGGGCACACACCATGTTTCACTCAATGTCTTGCTGACAGCTAACTAATTTGGCAACATTATTAGCTTTTTGAGACTTGGCTAAATGTTTCGCAAGGAAACTAATGGAAGAAAAAAAATGTTGCGAATACATTTTGGAATATCTCAGTATCAAAGGCATTGAAAATACACGCACTATCACACGTATGAACAATTGTAAAGTTTATCATCGTTTTTACCATGTTTTTTTACTCTAAAGGGTTAGGCAGACTATTGTAGCGGGAAGCGCGAAAATGTACGGGTTTAAATATGGTATATTCACTTCGACATGCAATTCCCTATAGCTGAGCAAATATACAATTTTGTAAAGAATTTTACAATCTTATTGGTGTCAAACAAGCAGAACAGGCTCAAAGCAAAAAATTGGCTGAATTTGTTTCTTTGCAAATTCCTTTTCTTCTGGGCCTCTGAATGGGGGAGTGTTAGTCAATCAGGTGTTTTGTATACCCTTATCCAATGTCCTTACCAGAGAGACCTATTCAGAGTAAAGTCTCAGTTTACCATGTTTATTAACTTACAAAATGTATTTTATAGGTGTTGGGTTTTGCTAAAAAAAGAAAATCAATTACTTTGACTTTACCCTTGTCATAACTAGAATTTTGGTCGTAGAAGAAGTTTCTTGTTTAACTTTACATTTTACAAGCTGTTCAACTAATCCAAAAAACAGCACCATAATTATCAAAAATGTTTTGCTCTGATAAATCTAGTGCAACTTATTTGCACTGGTTTTGTCCCAATTTTGAACAAATGGCAGACTTTAATATATAACCCCTGTCCCACCTCACCCCCACCCCCTTTTCTTTAAGCCATGCTATTGCTTTTACTGCATATATATATATATATATGTGTGTGTGTGTGTGTGTGTATAACAAAATTCCTTACCAGGCAGACCAGGAGATCCAAGACCACGCAGTAAGAAAGGAGACAGCACTCAAAGCAAAGTCCAAAAAGGTGTATTAAAACAGGCACAGTCAACCGACGTTTCGGTCCTTACAACAGGACCTTTCTCAAAGGAGTGCTCATGAGTGCTGTCTCCTTTCTTGCTGCGTGGTCTTGAATCTCCTGGTCTGCCTGGTAAGGAATTTTGTTACATATTCATTCCTATGGAACAAGCACCTATCTTCAATGCTTATGTGAGTGCCATCTGTTTCTGTGTACTATATATATAATTATTAAGGTTATGGTGGGTAAAGAAAGTGATAAAAACCCTCCACAGTAAAGCATAAAGCAACTGTAAATATTACAGTAATATTTACAGTTGCTATATATATATATATATATATATATATATATATATAAAGAATATTACAATCATTTCTACTTTCTGTCAACAAGCAGTTGAGTAAACACCCGATGAATTAACAGTTTTTTCTGCCGAAAGCCTTTGAAGCATTTCAGATAAATGCACCATTACCGAAACAAGGGTTGAAGCTAATTGAAGTATGGTTTAAGAATACATGGATGTGCCCATTCCAGAATAAATGAAATAATGTGTTATTTGTAAATTAGAAAGGGATATTCAAAGATTCCGTCAATTTACAATTATTTTATAATACAGAAACTTGAATCACTCTTAACAGTAGGCATACTGGTTATTTAAAAAAATAATAATAATAATAAAAATATATATATAAAATTATATATATTTTTTTATTATTATTATTATTTTTTTAAATAACCAGTATGCCTACTGTTAAGAGTGATTCAAGTTTCTGTATTATAAAATAATTGTAAATTGACGGAATCTTTGAATATCCCTTTCTAATTTACAAATAACACATTATTTCATTTATTCTGGAATGGGCACATCCATGTATTCTTAAACCATACTTCAATTAGCTTCAACCCTTGTTTCGGTAATGGTGCATTTATCTGAAATGCTTCAAAGGCTTTCGGCAGAAAAAACTGTTAATTCATCGGGTGTTTACTCAACTGCTTGTTGACAGAAAGTAGAAATGATTGTAATATTCTTTACTCACAGGCTTAGATAAAATGACATTTTATGTTCTCTGCCTGTGTCTTGGCTTAATTTGTGTGTATTGTGAGGCCCTCTCTCTGGCCTTGTCACAGGTATGCCACCATTTATCTTGCTCTATATGATACACTTGGGTTTTCCCCTCTCCACTGAATGTTTGTTTGTAGATCTTTGTCTGAATGAAACCATTAGTGAAGACAAAAGAGTCACTGCTCTGTTTAAAACCATTGAGGTTACTGGTTTCCGAGGTCACAATAGATAAACATACTCAGGTTCTGTGGATTAAGAAAGGAGTCCACAAATGATTGTGAAGACATATCCTGCTCATTCAAATATTATCCAATGAAAGAATGAAGAAAAAAAAAGTATTTCATGCAATTGATTCAAGGGCCATTATCAGTTTGAGCTGTGAAAAGAGCCTGACGTCACAGAAACTTAGGTTAAGCAACTACTAATAACCTGTAATGTCCCACTTTAAATTATTAGGTACCCAGGGAAGTCCATGTGAAATGGGAGCTAAGCGGTCAAGGCACGTTGTAACCCCTTCCATTTCCAGATCCTATTTTACAGGTATTTATGGTGCTAAAGTGTTTTGTTTTTTTAGCATACATATTCTATACTTTGTTGTAGTCAGGGATCAGGCACATTGGTAAACAGCATATACAGGCAGTCCTCGGTTATCCGACACAATGTGTTACTCAAAATAGCGTTGGATAGCGAAACGTTGTAAAGCGAAACACATTTTCCCATAGGAACACTGTTTAAATGAAAGGTTCCGTTCCTGAAGGCATTTTTAACACTAAAATACACCAAATATTTTATGCAGGCAATAAGATATGCAGCACACACATAAATTATATAGTGTATACACTGTATTATATATATGAATTAACATAATAAATCATATATTATATAGTATATTATAATATTATATAGTATAATATTATATATATACGCTCTTACGACGCTTTGCAGCGTTGATTATGTGTATGTGTATATATATATATAAAGAAGAAGAAGCAGGCACACGGTCTTACTCAAAAGGAGGTTTAATATGCCATAAAGTCCAACGTTTCGGCAGCGAGGAGGGGTGAGTATCAGGGGGTGGCATATATTTTTACTGTTTTCTTGTGTTTGGTAGCCTTCACCTTGAGGAAGGCAGTATTTGACTGCCGAAACGTTGGACTTTATGGCATATTAAACCTCCTTTTGAGTAAGACCGTGTGTCTGCTTCTTCTTCTTTGTACTGGAACATTTGGGACTACAGGAGCTCCCGAGGACCAGCGCACCGGCAGCTAAGTACCCCACCTCTATTACCATTTATATTGAGTGCCTGTCTCATCCTCTATCTATATATATATATACACATACACAACGTTGCAAAGCATCATAAGAGCGTTGGATAAGCCGTTTTGGCGTTGTAAAAATGAACATAGGTATGCATTGCACAGCGTTGGATAAGCCATTCGTTGTAAAGCGAAGCGTTGTAAAACGAGGACTGCCTGTATCTGTAGATGTGCACCAAGCACCTCACTGTGCACTGCTAGTTAGTGGTTCGTAGCCAAAGCCTACAGTATACACAAAATACTGTGTAAGAGCCACAATAATTCATAAAACTGAGTTAATAACTAAAGCATGATACATATTGTAGGGCAGCATTTTACAAGCATACTATTCCTGTTTCAAGTTGTCTTCTGTTTATATAACCCTATATTATATCTCTAACTGGACAAAAGAAGCACAGATGTTAACAGTTTTCCTAGCATTTGATTACATAAATAAAGAGAAATAATACTAGTAATTAAAACGACCATGATAATAACATATATGAGTACTTTTACAAATTAGGAATATATTTCTTATAATCTTTGAAATGATGAGGCAGGGAATTTCTGATTCTACAATGCTGTATATAACATGAATTATTCTCTTTTGATCGTGTTGCAAGACACCATTAATACTACATTCAGTGGCCAAAAAAAGGACTATAATGTCTATTTTCATCTTTCTAATATAAGCACAAATACCTTCTTATAAAAATAAGCAGTTACATGTAAAGATTTTTTTTTTTTTTTAAACAAAGACTACAAAATCATATCAATAGCATACATCAGCCACACAGAGGTCACAGGTAGTCAAAAGACACCTAGAATACAATACTGATCTCTGACCCTATTCCAGTTGATTGAATGCAAGAGTCTTCCTGACACAATACAGTGACAGATTTAATAGCGGCGCACTGTGAAAAATGTGCTTATATCAGTCAAAAGTTAATTTAATACTAAACTATAATAGAAAAAAGAAAAAAATCATAAATAAAATGCTTTAGTCTTTTAATCCCATGTCATAGTGATCTTCAAACAATCACTCAGTCACTATAATTGTGGACTACTTAATATTTGGGAGCTAGAATGTGTAACTTTAATGTCACTAGTTATTGTATGAGCAGAGCGTGTACTGAAAAAAAACCCACATCATTTATCTAATTGCATTAAATGCCTTTAGGCTTCAAAGTAGCTTCTTATGCATCAATAATGTGCCAGATGGCACAATAACTTAGTGCAGTGTTTTCAGTGGGTTCCCTGGACCCCAGAGAGTACTAAGGGTTAAAAAAAAATCAGAAATGCTAGATATTTAACATTTTGCAACTCTTGAATCTTTCTTTATATATTTAATATAATTAGAAGCTGAATTTGTCAAACTAATCGTACATTTGAACTGAAATCTCATTGTGATCATTTACAAGTCACCTCATCACAGTAATATGTGTGAAACATTAGATTACAGGGAAAGTAGCTCGGCTGCAATTTAAATTGTCGTGCACTCCAGCACTATATGACAAACTACTTAAGACTATTATTGCTATTATTATTAATAATGTTCAAAGATCCTTTCATTATTCTTTCCCTTTTCAACATGCGGTAGACTTGCCTTTTCTGTGCTTGAGATTTTAGTGTGCTGGAGATTTTAGTCTCCTGCATTTAATTTGATTTAGATCATTCCCCAGCACGGGGAGGCCGTCTTCACAGAATATTGAATAGGGCCTTTGTGTAAATAGTTGAGAAAACTAGTGATACACTGTGTTAGCATCATCATTGGGTCCTACTGAACTCTGTAATATTCAGAGTTATAATTGAATATGGTTTGCTCTCTGGGGGAACAATGTCACCTGCTTCATTTCTGTGTTTTAACCACTCGTTATTCCTTTGCAGACCTTAGAAAACATATTGCGAGATGTGGCTTATGGTTGATAAGCACAACTGCTAAAAGGCACTAAAAGACTGTTATATATACTGGTAATATGACACACATATTGAATACCTTCTGTATTGTGCAACATGAAAGTATAAATATATACAAACCTAGACATATTCACATCTTTTGTATAAACTGTCTAGACTGGTGCATGCGCAACGACAAAGTAATAGCTTTGTTTAAATACCCTAACAGGGCAGGGAAGGTTAGGCAAGATAGCCTAGCTCTTTGAATACATTATTGCAAATAAAAATGTATGCATAATCTCCGAAGTTTATAAGAGCAAGGCTATAATCAAAGAAAAAAAAATGAGGTTAGAGACTAGAGTTTAATTAACCAAGAAACTGAGCATATATACTTCGGTTTCGTTTCCCCATGTTACTCATTAAACATTAACAACCTCTACAAGTTTTCCAAGCAGGAAGAGAACACTCTAAATTTCCTACAAAGCACAGGTATGCTTGAGTATAATACTTTGTTTTAGCTGCTTTTAGTGGAGTCCTAATGAGCAACACCATCTGCAAGCTATTTTACAGCTCTCTTAATGTGCACAGACAAACAAGCGCACATTGTCCTTGTAGCTCTTGGCAGGAGGCTGGAGTAAGAAAAACAGCATGAAGGCCCCGCAAGGGGAGAAATACCCCTGACATCCACCTGGCTCCAGGCACACAGTGGTTCAAATTCAAATCTAGCCAGCCCAAAACCACATAACGTAAAAAGAAATGTGTTCATCTGAGCTTTGTGAATCTCTAATTCATATAATAATATTCATTAGGAAGCACAAAGTACAAAAAAAAAACCCCCATAAATTCTACTGCTTTTTCATAGGAATTTTGCCCTTCATTACATTAAAACAGCAGAACAGGCTGCATTGCGTTAAAAAAAAACTGCTTCCGAGATACTTACCTCCACAGCGGTGCCTGTATCCTTGGGAAGTTTAAATGTCCCGATCATGCTGGAAGCAGCCACGACTTCCTATTGGCCCGCATGATGAAGGATATTTAAAGCCGCCATTATGTTAGGCACACTATTTCTCTGCCTCCATGGCACCACTATGGAGGGAAGTATCTATGGAAGCAGGGGATCCCCGGAGCTGAAATGAACACAGTTCAGATCCGGAGACCCCCTGCTTCAAACCTATATTTAAAAAGAAAAAAATTAAACTGCAATGCAGCCTGTTCTGCTGCTTTATTGAATGTATGTATATCTTTATTTATATAGCGCAATCTATCTGCATAATGCTTCACAGTAGTAATACACATGACAATAATATAACACACAATGGGACTAAGTGCTTGAGACATAAAAGTAACATTAGGAAAAGGAGTTCCTGTCCCAAAGAGCTTACAATCTAAGTGGTGTGTAGGAAGAACGTACATAAACAGGAGGAGGGTGTCCTGGTAAGTCCGTCTGCAAGGGGCCATGTATGCAGTGTATAATATCAGCCACTGAGCTACCCATATGCCTTGTTAGAGATGTGTGTTTTAAGATGGGTCTTAAAAGTGGCAAGGCAGGGTGCTGATCGAATACTGAGGAGAAGGGCATTCCAGAGGTGTGGGTTAGTGAGTGAGAAAGGTTTTAGGTGGGAGAGGGCTTAAGATACAAAAAGGGGAAGACAGAAGACATTATTGAGCAGAATGCAAGAGTCGGGATGGTGTATAGCGAGAAATTAAGGCTGAGATTTAAGGAGGGGCAGAAGAGTGTATAGCCTTAAAAGTGAGGAGGAGAAGTTTGTGTGTAATGCAGGATTTGATAGGAAGCCAGGAGAGGGATTTCAGCAGAAGAGACGCTGAGACAGATTTAGGAGAGAGTAAAGTGATTCTAGCAGCAGTGTTTAGGATAGATTGGGGAGACAGGTGAGAGGCAGGAAGGCCAGAAAGCAGAAGGTTATAATAGTCGGGACGGGAGAGAATGAGGGCCAGTGTTAAGAGTTTTAGAAGTACAGTGTAACCATGCTGTAAAATGGCTGCAGTCATCTCTCCTGCTGACAGTAAGGCATGGTAAGTTATGGGCATGCCAGCAGTAATCATGGAGGTTTGCCCTCACACCCTGGTGAGGTGCCCTATGTATGGATGGGAGTGGTCACAGGCTCTGACTCCATGGTTAGTGATGTCAGAGTTGTGCCAGCCCCCAGAGGATACATAAGGTACAGCACTGATTCAAAAGTTAGTTGAGAGAAGGAGTTGCCAAGTGATTAGGAGGAGGAGGAGTAGTTTGAGAAGTGGTTATGATATATTAGCTGAATAAGGAGACTGTGACCAGGGACCTGGCACAGAATAGATATCCCTGCGGGGATAGGGAATCCCTACATTAGGAGGACATTACCTTTCAAAGGGAAGTACGGTGAACAATGGAGGGCTGAAGACACCCCATTGTGGAGGGCAGTTGGCCCACCGTACCAATTAAGATGACTCTGATAAAAGAAACCCTCGTGTGTAAGTGTGGAGTGATTACACAGGGGGCTGCACCACAGAGGAGTTCCTCACCAGGACCATCCACAAGCTCACGCTGGGATCCTGATGAGGTGGAGGCGCTGCACTGGATATAGGTAGGACTCAGGACACTACCTCAGCTGCCTGTTTGGGTTGGCAAATCCCCACACACCATAATGCGGGAGACTCAGGAGTCCTGTTGCCAACAGGTGCACCACCAGACATCACACTGTAATGGGGACTGGTTAGACCACAGGGGCCAATATGAGATTGGGTGGGTCAGGCCAGTTCAGAAAACCCGTTACAACAGCAACAGAGGAAAGTGTGTATCTTTGCAACATTACAGAGGAAAAAACAACAGGTTTTAGCTACATTGTGAATGTGAGAAGAGAATGTGTGGGAGGAGTAAAATGTGACACCTAGGCAGTGTGCTTGTGATACTAGGTGTATGATGGTCCTGCTAACAGTAATGTAGAAGGGGGCAGTAGGGCCAGGCTTGGGAGGGAGAATGAGGAGTTCTGTCTTTGATATGTTAAGTTTGAGTCGGCGAAGGGCCATCCAGGATGATATACTGGAGAGACATTCAGAGACTTTTGTCTGTACAGCAGGTGTAAGGTCAGGGGCAGAAAAGTAAATGTGTCATCAGTAGAGATGGGCGAAACTGTCAATCTGTTTCCTTTAATTTCCCGAGCTTTCCATTCAAAATCCGTTTCGTGGTGTAAAATCTGTCGACGGATTGTTCCATTTTCAATCCGTGCGAATGAATCCAAAACCGCCATTGGATACAATCTGCTGGAGGATTTTTAGAATTCAATCCGTGGATTCCACAATCCGCTAGTAGATTTTAGAATCCTCCAGCAGATTGTGGAATTCGGAGATTGGATTCTAAAAATCCTACAGTAGATTGTCAGTGATAAAAAAAAATTCCGGAAAAGGCGAATCGTCGTTTTTGAGACTGATTCGCAGAAATCTGCGGACCAAAGGAACCGGACGATTCGAAATGAATTCAAATACACAACAAAATATTTGCCCATCTCTGGCCATCAGCATAAAGTTGATATTTGAACCCAAGAGATGTGATAAGGTCAACCTAGAGACAGTACGTAAAGAGAAAAGGTTACAGGACAGACCCCTGTGGTACACCCACAGAGAGATCGACAGAGGAGGAGAAGGAGGTGTTAGCAAACAAGACACTGCAAGTACGATGAGAGAGTAAGAGGAAATCCCGGATAGAGCTCTGTTACTGATACCGAGAAAATGGGAAATGTGAAGGAGAAGAGGGTGGTCCACAGTATCAAAGGCTGCAGAGAGGTTGAGTAATATGAGCAGAGTTTAATGACCATTGTCTTTGGCAGGTTGAGGTCATTAGTTATTTTAGTGAGGGCTGTTTCTGTGGAGTGAGCAGTGTGGGAGCCAGATTGCAGAAGAGAATAGAAAGTGAGAAAATGGAGCAAAACGAGAGAATATAAGGCATTCAAGGAACTTAGAAGCAAAAGGAAGGAGGGAGACAGGATGATAGTTAGAGAGGCAGGTAGGGTCAAGCTTGCTGTTTTTGAGTAAGTGTATAACGGTTGCGTCTTTTAAGCAGGAGGGAAAGGTAGCAAAGTAAAGGGAGGAGTTGAAAATATGTGTGAGCATAGGGATTTGAGTAGGAGCCAGAGGCTTGAAGAGATGGGAGGGATTGGGGACAAGAGGGCAAATCGTAAAGAGAGAGAAAAGAGGAGATCAGCAGGGACACATCCTCCTCTGTGACAGCGGAAAAATGGTTGAGGCAGGCAGAGTAAAGGAGAGTTAGAAAGAGGTGTAGAATGTGAGGAGGATACACGGGGGATGTCTTGACGAATGGAATCCACATTTGTCTTGAAATAGTCAGCAAATTTTTGAGGTGAAATGAAGGAAGAAAAACAGGTAATAGATGGTGTTCTGAGTAGAGTCAAAGACAGAAAAGAGTCAGTGTGGGTTAGACTTGGGGGTGTTGATTAGTGAAAAAAGGTAGGTTTGTTTAGCCTGAGAGAGAGCAGAGTTGAAACAGGATAGGATACATTTGTAGTGAAGGAAGTCTACGAGAGTGTGAGATCTCATCCAGAGGAACAAGTGCAGGAATGGAGAATGCCTGTCTGGCAGTTTAGTCAGGGTTTGTTGTTAGAAGGGCGAGAATGGCAGAGAAAATTAAATGAAGGTCAAATTTCTTATTAAAAAATCTAATGGTTTGCATACACTGTATTTCTAATTATAGGAATAAGATAAAAACTACAGAATACTGAATCATTTGACTGTGCACTGAATCTTAAAGGTGCAATCCACAAAAATCTTTTAACAATCCGATTGGCTTCCTTAACCTAATCTAACTTTGTTGAAGTAAAAATGTTTTCTGTAGTTTTCAGGAAATTAATTACTAAATGCATTTCTGCATGGGGGAGGGGAGGGGGGGGATTAAGGGTGTGGCAATCATGTTTTCTTTAACCATAGCCCAGGGTTTCTCAATTCCAGTCCTCAGGTCGGGGTTTCAGGATATCCCAGCTTCAGCGCGGGTGGCTCAATCAGTTACAGACTGAGCCTCTCATTAAGTCACCTGTGCTGAAGCTGGGGGATCGGGAAAACCTGACCTGGGGAGGGGGGCTTGAGGACTGGAGTTGGGCACCAATGCCTTAGCCCACTCAGTCCTTTTCAGAGAACCAATAAAAACAGTTGAAGCTAGAGAGGGGTTCTCTGCCTGTGCAAACTCTTGTTGAGCAGACAGTGAGAGCAGGCAGAGAAAGTCAACCCACTCCCAAGTCTTAGCAGTGCACAAGTGATATCCGTGTTTTATATAACAGAATAGTGCAAATAATGTGTTAATATTATAACAAAAATAAGTAAATGTAATACAGCAAAATAATTTTTTAAATGAGAACATACAAATGAATCAAGCGATATAATCCCAAATTCAGACCCTGGAACTGGATATGTCTCGCAATATCCACAAACGACTTGTATTAACAAAGCAGAGGAGTGGGGGACATGTACAGTACCATGGACAAGGAAGACAAAAAGGCCAGCATAGGGTACTATTTCACCATGATTACAAATAACTTTGATAAAAGTATTTAAAAATACTTATAGGTGTCAGATTTTGGTTAAAAAAAAGGACAAATTACTCAGATTTCCCCTTTGAAATGTCACTGTCACTATCACACTATGGTTGTAGGACATATCACTTCTTTAAGCTGTTTTCTGATGATTTTTTTCAGTAAAACATGTTGACGAAAAATGTTAACATAATAATGCTAACACAAAACCTACTTGCGACTTCCAGTGATGCATTTCGGCTGACGGCCTCTCCCAGATAGTTTCTCGCAACACAGACATATATTCCCTCATCAGGTCTACTCCGCCTGCCATGAACGATACGGAGGAAGAAGAGTGAGCCACTGGGCAGCAGCATACGATGTGACCGGGGATCTTCTTTGTCCGTTTCTACCCTTTCTCCATCCTTGTACCACTCTATAATAGGAGTGGGGCGTCCTTCTGCTTTACAGTTCAGTGTGGCTGGTTCCCCCTTTGAGACGATGTGATCAGAGGGGTGTTCAACTATTCGTGGAGGAAAGTCCTCCAGCCGAGGTCTAGATCCTGGCAAAGATAATAGGGGAGAGGGGATGCATTAAAACATATACATTATCAGTAGCTACAAAAAGGTCTGCAGTTATTAATATCAGATTTTAGGAGTATTTGGGGACCAATGTACAGATCTCTATTTCATAAATATACCTCTAAGAATTCTGTATCCAATTACAATGCAACGGAGGATGTTAAACAAATCTTAATGATTACTAATCCAAATTAAGGATCACCAATTAACTTTCAATCAGATCTCTGGAAGACATATAGATGACGGGTAACATAAATTGATTCATTTTTAATTACTATAAATGCTATAACTCAAAAGATTGTACGCTCAATTATAAACAAATGTTTTAGCATAAATAATTTAACCTACTATGTAACTATGTAACCTCATAGAAACCCTTTACATGTCATATTTAAAACAACACAGTAATTGAGCTATTGAACAATATCTATATTGTTGGCCTGAAGGGGTAGTCATAAGTAGAACAAATAAGTACCAATGCCAGTGATAGATAATTGGTTAAACATTGTGATTAATTCCCTCTAAAAAAAAACAGACAAGTAGTTTATCTCATTTATCTTCTGAGCATTTATTCTATAAGAGAGGTTATTGGTAATTATTGATAATCCATCCCCAATATAATGTAAACTTGAAAAAAGGATCAAGATTTAAGACTTTTCATACTTAACATTTAATTGCTGTTAGTTTACTCCAATTACGTGACTGCAACTTTGAAGCAATGAGTAACTTGACCACATAACCCAGCTCAATTTAATCACATTTTTATTCTAAGGTATATTTGTGTCAACATTAACATTTTATGCAATTTAAAATACTAGGAAAACTGCATTTTCAGCACCTGAGACAGAGCACAGCGCAAATACTGTATATGCTACAGTGCCAAAGAGCCGTCATCTATGAATGCTATTAATAGCGGAAGCCTATTTTTAGTATATATTTAGTCATAGAGATGACTGTTTTCAAGTTGCAATAATGAAAATTTGAATGCACATAAATATGATAACGGAATTCTGACATTTCTTTATATCATTTGACAAACACAGAATGCACACACACAGCCATGTAGTAATGTGGCAGGCTAAAACGGTTACAATGTAGGTTCATTCATAAAAAGGGAATCCTAGCACTTTACAGATACACACTATCACACTCTGACTTGGTGAACAATCAGTTAAAGAAAATGTTCAGTTCTAGAGATACAGGGCTCACACAAAAGTAGATTTGTGAAAATTTGTAATATCTTTTGGTTTCCCAAGCTTGGTAAAACGACCTGACATACTGTACTTTGAAAGAGATTCAATGCAGATGTTTTTGCAACTTTCTCCAATCACTAATAATAATAGGCCTATATATAACCATAATTGAAAAATTGCAAAATATCACACTCTCTGTCTTTGCAAAACTGTCATGCACTTATATGCGTTATAGTTATTTGTTTTTCTAGATGTTTAATGCGGACTTGAAAAAGAAATGTGTATATCGTGGTCTGATTATAAGGAAGATTAAATAATAAACTAATATGTAACTTCTGCAATAATAAATACATTCTGTAATATGTAACATATGTAATTACAAATACAAAAATAAGCCCATGAATGTTGTAGAAAAGCCCCCAAAAACTCTAAACTATTTTCATATTTTTTTGGAATCATATGCAAACTGTTTCTAGTGGGAGGGAAAGCTTGTGAAATACTAGAAATAATGTGGGAGAGGAAGGACGGAAAAAGCACACTGAGTAGCAGAATATAAATTTATATGCAATAAAAAAGTCCCACAAATGTGGACTAACAATTTAAACAATAACAATAAAATAACAATGTGAACTTACAACTATTTGTGGCGTGAGACCTGGAGTGCCCCGTCGGCTTTAGAATCCTCTCTCCAACTAGTTAGTCTCTGTACCAATAGAAACTCACGTCACTGACAAAGCACGCAGTGCGAAATGCGCAGAGGTCAGAAGGGGCTGCTACGTAAGCTTCAATTGGTGCAGACACGAACCGGTTGGATAGAGGATTCTACAGCCGACGGAGCACTACGTGTCCGGACCTGCACCATCTAATCCGACAGCTATACTTCCGGATCTCCCGGTTATCTGTCTCACACCATAGCTAGTTGTAAGTTCACATTGGTATTTTATTGTTATTGTTTAAATTGTTAGTCCACCTTGTGGGACTTTTTAATTGCATATAAATTTCTATTCTGCAACTCAGTGCACTTTTCCCGTTTTTTCCGTTTATATTGCTGCCAGGGACCCCTGCTGTGTTAATCCAATGGGCCATTAGTCTCTGCAGAAATGTCACTGAAATGTTTGCAGCATGTGCCCAGCATGTACCCGGATCTTGTCGGTGATAGCCCCAGATTTTCCAAGGCAAGTTTTAGAATACTCGTCGGCGCACCTGTATGTACAGTACCTCTCCCAAACCTCTTCATCTCATACCAGTGCCTTTTTACCAAATAAAAAGTCCAATCACTTCCAATAGCATTTTCTTTTGCTAAACATCATGCTGGTTTTGCCCACGTTTTGCAGGCAGGGAGACCTTGACCATAAGGCCCCTCATCCTTTCTAAGGAGAACATGTATCAAGTGCCGGTACCAGTTATTGCACCTTTTCTGGAATTACCTTCATTTCAAGTCATTATGAGTTAACGCCAAAACGGGTGTGATAACCCTTACCGAAACTTGATGCATGAACCCCTTAGAGAGGATACTCCAAAATAGTCATTCGGGACGTTAGCGTCTGAACATCCCCATTGAAATGAATGGGGATTTTCAGCCAAAAACAGTATGAACAGCCAATCCAGACTTTATAGCATGACCCCCAAAGAGTGTGATATATAAAGACAAATTTGGAACCAAAAGTGATGCAAATTGCATAATTTTCATCTTGTGTCTCTGTGTCAATTCACCAAGATCTTTGATCCAAGATTTGGGACGTGTGTTATTTTGCAACTCGGGAACTTTTAAAGGGAAGAGTTAGGGACGGTATATGACCCACAGTTTATAATGAGATGTATCAAATACTGCACCATTGTGCATTCATTTTTTATATTGTATGTGTGCCAAAAAAGTGGCTTAAACTATTCTAGCTAACAATTGTAAAATGTAGGATACTTTCTTACATTGATGTAAATGAAAGCTGAAAATGGAGAACCGCATTAAAACAAATTTCAATTCTTACTTTCTCCATGATAATGCATCACCTCGCAAGTGTAATGGACTTAATATCATTATTATTTTTACTGCATGTGGGAATGTCTTTTGTAGAGATGTGGGAATGTCTTCAAGTTTGCTTATCAAATTGTATTTTCTGTTTTTCGCGTTTTTTTTTTCATGTTTGCATTGCTCGACGTTAAGCAAATGTCGACAATGTCTTCTGAATTTTGCCGATTTTGCCAGAATTGGGAGAATATAAAGGGCCATAGACAAAAAAATGTTTAGTATATAATGGGCCACATGACCTTGCAGCGTGACATGTAAAGGTTAGCAACCACTTTAGTGAAGTGATATTTTTTGGCAAAGAAGCTCTGTCCCTCTTTTCCTTGGTGTGCATAAAGGATAGTAGATCATGGCCTGCACTGCAATTACTTCTTTTCAACCCTTCAGTTGATTTTCTCTATCTGCTTGGACTCGTAAGTAGTGGAAGGAACCACATTAACTACTCATCACAGGCACCAGATCAGTGTCCCCCAACTAAACACATATGAAATTCCACTGTGCTACCATTAAAGCTGCAGTTCAGTCAATATCCTGCATGTGTGTGTTTTTTAATAGATCAGTTCTGTAGTAAGAAAAAACAACTTTGAAAGACCAATTTTCTTGTATTCTATTTTAACAGCCATTTGCTAAGGCACAGCCCCTTCATGTCCTGTCACAAGCTCTGGCACACCCCTTTGTCAGCCCTGCCCTCCCTCTAGAACATGTCAGTGCAGGAGTGCTCATGAATATTCATGAGCTTCCACTGACTGACAGAAGCAAATAAAAACATATGCCAGCTCTAATTATGTCACCAAATTTCGCCTATCAATACATGGAGAACGAATTGACTGGCAGCTATACAGTTCTTTAGGTAATTAGAGATTGCCCACATGAAACTATTGAAGTAAAAAAATAAATTTAAAAAAAACAAAAAAAAAACTGAACTGCAGCTTTAAGTGCACCTATAACTGAGCCGATGTAATTTTTTATAACAGCGTCATCAGAGAAGAGGTGCTACAAACACCATTTAATATATTTTTTTTCTCAGAAATAGAAAAAGAAAATAAAATAAAAATACGTCTTTAGGATTTTGAAGTCAATGGGAATGTAGTTTTGAACTAAAGATGCTATTGGAGGTATAGCCCATAATGAAAGCATACTCTAGGATAAAACAACTTCCAAATGCAGACATGTAAAATACACTAATACTTTCATTATTGATGTATAACATATATAGAAAATTGCTGATACAGTACTTGGGAACGAAGATACTAAGAACAATAAAATACATCTTATTCTCATTTTTGCAATATCTGCATTGGTGCATTGGTGCATTGTAGCTTATTTAATATATTTTATTGTTACCTCAATAAAGCTATTGATGCCAAAATACTGTTAACTGAAAGCAGCAATTTGTGGCTTCATATGGAATGATAAAGATTTTACAGTAGTCTTAATATTAGTTAATGCCAACATATTGCTCTCAAGTGAGACAGAGATTTCTTATCTTCAATCAATAGCATTGAAACCTTAGACTCGGATAACAAAGTATTGACCAGGCTAGCTATCATGATGATGTAATTTATCAATACCGCCTGCTTCCTGAATCCCAACCAAAGATCAAATCAGCAGCTTCAATTAAATTTGTCTATACCATTGCCTGGAGACAAATAGATATGTAGCTGTTATCTTTCCAGACTACTATCTCCACGTTCAGATCCCTCCTAATATATATATATATATATATATATATATATATATATATATATATATATATATATATATATATATATATATATATATAAATATAATGTCCAGCAATGCACAACACCATCCAAATCTTAAAGAGAGATGCTCATCCCATATAGTTACCATATTCCACATTCACCAGATTGGCAGCTGGCAAAAAGAGACAGCACACTAGGTAGTCCAAACATAGTATGTATTAAATCATAAACACCACAGTCATCCGACGTTTCGGTCCTCAGAATGGGACCTTCTTCCAGGAAGAAGAGATCAGTGTATCTCGAAAGCTCGCACAAATAAAAGCATTTCGTTAGCCACAGAACGGTATTGTCTATATATATATATATACAGTGTTCGACAATCCTATACATTTACACGCCCGGGGCGTGTGGATTTAACCCCCGGGCGAGTAAATATTGGCCCAAGCAGCACACGTGTTTTTTTTTTAAATTTCCCTGCTCGCGCTGAAAAAAATAAAAAAAACTCCCCCTACCTGACAGCTGATTGGCGCGCGCTCCCAGGCTTTGTGGGCGCGCGGCCAGGCTCTATATGAGCCCGCCCCCAATGAGCGGCCATTCTTTCTGCCCGGACATCTGTTGGAGGGTAAGTACTCGCCATGCTGGGGCCCCTCTGCTCCTTCCCTGCGATCCCCCTGGTCCCCACATGGCTCCCTACTCCCCACCGTAGCAGCTCTCCTGTCCCCTGCTCCTGTCCCCTACTCCTGTACCCTTCCCCTCCTACTGTCCCCTGTTCCTGTCCCCGTCCCCTGCTCCTGTTTCCTTCCCCTGCTCCTGTCCCCTTCCCCTTGATCCACCGATCGCTGCCAGGGGCGGGAGGTCCCCGATGCTGCAGCCCGGTTGGTGTACGGGGGGAGGGGCTCGGCCCTCACCCCTCACCACGTGCCTCCCATGCGCCAGCTAGCTTCATGACGGCGCAGCCGCCGCATGAGGAGGGGGGGATGTCGGCCTGCCCCCCTACCCAACCCCCAAGCTTCATGCCGCCGCGGGCTGGGGGAAGAAGCAGCCTGCAAAGCTGCTTGGCCTCGCACTGCGGGACATGCCGGCGAGGGGAGCAGGGCAGTGGCGGCCACGGCGGGGCTGACTGTCCCTGGGGTGCCCGCTGGGGGATACCTCGCCACGTGCCTCCCACCCACCCTGCTGATTGGGGGGGGGATGTCGGCCTGCCCCCCCCCACGAGCGGGAGATGGGCGCGGGTGGGGGAGGAGCGTGGTGCTGGTCGCAGCCTTTCCTCCGCTGTGTGTGTGTGTGTGTGGGAGAGTGTGTGTGAATGAATGTGTACAGTATGTGTGTATGGGAGTATGTGTATGTGTGTATGGGAGTATGTGTATGTGTGTATGGGAGTATGAGTATGTGAGTATGTGTATGTGTGTGACAGTCAGTCACCCCCCCAGTCAGTCACCCCCCCCCCAGTCAGTCCCCCCCCCCATCAGTCACCCCCCCCATCAGTCACCCCCCCCAGTCAGTCACCCCCCCCCCTTCAGTCACCCCCCCCGTCAGTCACCCCCCCCCGTCAGTCACCCCCCCCCCCAGTCAGTCACCCCCCTGTCAGTCACCCCCCCCCAGTCAGTCACCCCTTCCAGTCAGTCACCCCCCAGTCAGTCACCCCTCCCCCCGTCAGTCACCCCCCCCAGTCAGTCACCCCCCCCACTCTGTGTATCACCCACCCTCTGTGTGTCACCCACCATTTCTCCCCTCTGTCTCCCCCCACACTCTCTCTCTCTCCCCCACACTCTCTCTCTCTCCCCCCACACTCTCTCTCTCTCCCCCACACTCTCTCTCTCTCCCCCACTCTCTCTCTCTCCCCCACTCTCTCTCTCTCCCTCACTCTCTCTCCCACTCTCTCTCTCCCCCACTATCTCTCTCTCTCTCTCTCTCTCTCTCTCTCTCTCTCTCTCTCTCTCTCTCTCTCTCTCCCCTCTCTCTCTCTCCCCCCACTCTCTCTCTCCCCCACTCTTTCTCTCTCTCTCCCCCACACTCTCTCTCGCTCTCTCCCCCACACACTCTCTCTCTCTCCCCCACACTCTCTCTCTCTCTCCCCCACACTCTCTCTCTCCCCCACACTCACTCTCTCTCTCTCTCCCCCACACTCTCTCTCTCTCTCCCCCACACTCTCTCTCCCCCACACTCACTCTCTCTCTCCCCCCTCTCTCTCTCTCTCTCTCCCCACTCTCTCTCTCTCCCCACTCTCTCTCTCTCTCTCTCTCTCCCCACTCTCTCTCTCCCCCCCACTCTCTCTCTCTGCCCCCCCCACTCTCTCTCTCCCCCCACTCTCTCTCTCTCTCCCCCACACTCTCTCTCTCTCTCCCCCACACTCTCTCTCTCTCCCCCACACTCTCTCTCTCTCCTCCACACTCTCTCTTTCTCTCCCCCACACTCTGGATCTCTTATTTACCCTATATATCTTACTTGCCCTATACTTCACTGAAATAACCTATACTGCTTTCTTCCAGATCTGACTCAAGCTTCACACGGAAGACATCGGAACCCACCCTAACCCAGAAGAGAGGTAGGGAACACATCCCCTCCAATGTATAACATTGCGGGAATGAGGGTACCTGGACATTCAGGGACTGCGGATCAGGTAAGATCCCAGGCGGGATTGCTGCTTTAGATATTGTGAAGCGGGGACATCCAGACACTGGTTAAGGGGTTCAGGAAACTAATCATTCACACCAGGCTTTTATTTCTAGATCCGACATTTACGCACACACACACACACGTAACAAGGACTAATTGTAGTATAATGTAATACAATAAATACATTTATGTCAAAAACGAATGTTGTTCTGACTAGGAATTTATTAAATGTATTTTATTTATATATTTTATTTTAAAGCGGGGTTGGGGGCGGGACTAGGGTTGGGGGCGGGACTAGGGGCGGGGTTGGGGGCGGGACTAGGTGGCAAGTAGATTTTTTGGTTTCGCGAGTACATTTTTGGGTGATTTGTCGAACACTGTATATATATATATATATATATATATATATATATATGTAAATACAACTGTATGCTCATCTGCATGTCTTAGGCAGGTCTGCAACCGCGCCTTTCACCATTATCACCCAGCACACAGCCCTTCCACTGTAGCAAGGGATTCTGGGAAATGGTTTTTGAACCATTATATCTGTGTGTGTGTGTGTGTGTGTGTGTGTGTGTGTGTGTGTGTGTGTATATATATATATATATATATATATATATATATATATATATATATATATATAGAATTCCCAATGCAAGTGACCTGAGAACTGAAAAGCTAATATATCAGTTCCCAAGTTGCTTGCATTTGGAATTCAATCTAAAAAGAAGGTATTAGGATATTAAGCAATGGAGACTGACTGACCGCGATTCCAAGAGCTATGAATCCAGCTATCTGAACATGACTGTTTTGGTTGAACCTAATCAGATGGGTCATCATATAGATTTCTCAACAATGTAGCCATATAACAAATAAGTTCTCTCATTTTGCATTCATATCTCCAATTTCTTTTTTCAACCAACTGTCTTCATGATCACACAAATCAATTACCTTAGTGTTCTTTTCCAAATAAGGATATGTGTAGTTAGTGTATATTGTGTAATACTTGTTATTGTGCTTTTCACAGTTAGGTTCTCAGGACTACGGCAATATGATCAGAGTGGCCGATAGCACTACATTGACCATAAATCCTGATTAAAGTCAATGGCGTTTTACGGCTGAGTGCAGCGTCAGACTATATTTAATGACACACTAAATGTGCACAACTATTAAACATACCGTTACATATGAAGCAAATGTTGATAATAAGAGGATGTGTTACATGTTGCTAAATATTCTCGCCCTTAAGCTAATATTAATATAGAAGTAGATTGCTGTAATACTTATCCTATAACTGTAATATTAGCTTATTGCATAATAATATATTTAATGTTTTAAAAATAGCATATTTGCCTTTATCATAGAGATTCTCGTGACACAACTGAATTGGAAATCCCCCTCTCAATTTCTCTAGCACTCCCTTCCCTCCTCCCCTCTTCCCCTAGCTGTACAAAAGGTTCAGAAGCGTCTTTTTAATAAGACTGACAGATAACAGCACCAGCACAGCAATAATTGATGGCTATAACTGCAGGTCATACTCTAAAGCTGCAGTAGCTGGTGTGGATTTTGTGCAAATCTTTGAAGGCTGACGTCCTGTGTGTGACCTACAGTAGCAAACAACCCATATCTTTATTTTAATTGCACTTTTTGAGATTTGCTGAGAATTCCTCCATTGGGAATTAGTGTATGGCAATACAGATAGAAGGTAGGAAGATAATTATGTTGTGGTATGGACAATGCCTTTAATATGGGGGATACTGGTTCAAACCTCACTATCAGCTCTTATAGACCCTGATCCATAATAGAGTGCTAAACTTTAGCACGCATTTATTCCCATTAAATTAATAGAAGTAAAGGTGTGTTAAAGTTTAGCACCATTTTGTGGACCTGGATCATAGTGTATTTGAGCATATTTATTTATTTGTGCCTTAGGCACCAAAATTAGACTGTGCACTCTTTGGGAAAGGGACTCAATGTGCCTATAAAATTCTGTGATACTGAATATATTACTTTGAAGAGTAGGACTAATGAAATGGTGGATACATTGAAAAGGAAAGTGATGCTGGTTGATAGGGGCATAGTTAAAAAGTACATCACGTAAGACAATGATGGATAGGATACCTATGGTATCTACGTATTCTCTTTTGTCAAACAGAGTAGTGAGGATAATTAAAAAGCACTGGTATATTTTCCAGAGCGATGAAAACATTTCACAGACATTCCCACTTCTGCCACTAATGTCATACAGAAGATCAGGCAATCTAAGAGACCATGATACGTGCAAATATCGAGTTCCAAAAATCGAATTGGAAAGTGGTTGGATAAGCCTGCTGGCGTGTAACTATATGGCCATTGCATACAGTGTAATGGGGTAATCAAAGGGAATGCATTAACACTCCCACGAACTGGGAAAGTGTCAACATTAAGACATATGTCAACCGTCAATCTGATTGTGTTGTATATTGTCTAAAATGCCCATGTGGCAACATTTATCTTGGTGAGACTACTAGGTGTTTACGAGACGTATTGGTGAACACAAGAGTCTTATCAGACGTCATTCAGATGTATCACCGGTGGCTAGACATTTTGATGAGTGTACAACATGCACCATGGAGGGGAAGGAACAGAAATAAACTCCTCAAGCAAAGATAATTATTCTGGATTAATAAATTGAATGCTATGTCCCCTACTGGGTTGAATGAGGAAAACTATTTTTCTTGCTTTTTATAAATTATAGGATTTATGTAAATAGGATTAAAATGTGTATCCAATATCAGTGGAAATGTTTTAGTGATCTACATCTGATGGGTTTGGGATATTGGATAATGCATTTATTATATTGTTATATATGCATTGTCCATTATACATTTGATATATATTTTGTACTTTATGAGTAAATGCTTTTGTGTTTTCTGATATATAAATATATAAAGGTACAAACAGGTATCTACAGATTATGTTGGGAAGTACTTCAGAATGAGATGTGATTATTTGAGAAAAATTGGGGTTTCCCATCTAGAATTGATAACATCTTTGCAATGTTTTAGTTGAAATATTCTTAGGCTGCGTCCATACAGGGGCAGACCGCGCGGACACGCTCCGAAAGCTCAGTGACGTCACTGGCCTGCTCATAGACACGACCCCGAACGGCTGTACCCTCTATGGATGCAGCCTTAGACTCTTGGCTGTGTTTGGAGATTGTGGAGTATAAAGACTGCTCATAGTCACAGGAAATAGAAAACAGTGGAAGATAATACTAAACTAGTAACCCCACTGAGGTCATAAATATAATGCTATGTGCAGCCACTTATTATTATTTGCTTTGGTAAAATTTGCACATCACAATCTGTTCATCACAAGAGCAGAGAGGCAGGTGCTGTGTATCTTATTCCTTTATAAGGATCTTCTATAAACCACTTTATATTTCTAATAAATGTCTTAAAGGGATGGAGGCAGGGGGAGGAATTCATGCAAGAGGTCAAATGAAGCCATGAATGCAAATTAACATTTAACCTGACATATTTTCACTGACTCCTCACAGCAGTCTGCCTGCAACAGACCTCCTCAGCTGTCCATATGTAATCTAATAACACCACCTCGGTGCCCTCTACACTCTATTTACCACCCTGTGAGTCAGATGTCAGACACAGATCTCCATATCTCCATCTGGCAATAAAGAAAATAAATGAATGGGCTTTATTTTAAGCATTACAAAAATCAACAAAGTCTATTTTGTTCTCTTTTTGCAGTTAGTACAAAGATGGCTTAAAAAAAAAAAAAAAAAAAAAAAAAAAAAGCGGAATCCTGTTTTCACGCTGTTAAGGCAAATCAATCACCAAGGGTCCCTACCAATATTGGAATTCCACTATTGAAACACTGAAGGCTTTATAAGATGTTATCAGCCAGTGGTGTTTACAACTTCAAACCACTTAAGACCTATGCTGGGATTCAATAGGCGCTGATGCGAGAGAAATCGCACCCCGATCCAGCGTTAACTGTCGTGGACTTGAATGTTGGATCAGGGTGCGATACTCCACATCGGCTCTAAGGGAATCCCCCCCTTAAACCCTTATTTAATATGTTGTGAAGCTGCTTCCCAGAGCCGGAGAAGATTTGAGTCTCATTTGAATGGAGCTGATCTCTTCTCCATTACTGCATACTGAATAAGGGCTTGTATCGCACCAAGCTCAAAATTGCACAATTTTGAAAACTGATTCCTTTTCTACTATGGCTGGGAAGAATATAGTGCAACAATCTTTAAAAAGGTATTAATTGGAGATTTTTTTTTTTTTAACGTGAAATCAAGATGAACACAGTCATGCAAATATGTACCTATAACCTCTGGCATACTTCAAAATATAATTTATGTCACACCCGCATCCTTTTATTATTAGGTCACTGCAAACTAGTTCACGTTCACACTCCATGAACACTACTGAGTGATGACAGCTGAAAAAAGTGAAGTTGCAACAGTCTGAAAAAATTCTCAATTTTTCGACTAAAATCCGGCAAACGTTTTAAGGCTATTACCGGACAATCATGTTTGCGCCTTTAAAAGTGCATTTGCACAAACTCAAATTTATACCAACATTTTTTAAAGACATTTTAAATGTATTCTAATGTAACAAGCATTTTTGTTTCTATAGAAACCATTTACAAAGTCACACCCCATTCCTCTTCTGAGACAGGCTCTGGCTCTTGAGCCCTGCCCTCTCTCTATTAGTGCACCAATTGTATCTAGTAACTGCCTGGTCACATGATCTTCCACACAGAATTTTGCATTGTGCGTACTGTTTAGCAGAAATAACTGAATTAAATAACCCAGAGCAAAGCGATCGATTACAGGAGAATGGATCGATCTGCAACTTAGCTAATCACTTGTCAGTGTGCAGATTGTATTGATGCACATATTGAATGTTTGTTTTTTTACGGCAGCTTGAACTGCAGCTTTAAAGAAAATGTATGTATGTTGTAAAGGTATGTGTGTCAATAAAGACTTTATTTTATTAGGAATCTGTGGGAACAAATCCAGCCAAGGAGATATTATGTTGAGATCAGGTAATTCTCCACATCAACTATAATATAACATACAGTATGACAGGGGTGGAAAAATCCCGGCACCTGGTCGCAAAAATTCCCTACTGGCTCCTGAGTTGTGGTACTGACTGACCTGTCAGTCACTGCCACTACCGGCAACAACGCAAAGCAGGATCCGCAAGCACTGCGCTGCTAAATCCAACCAGGAAGGTGGAGCGCAAGTGCAGCTTAACTTGTGGTAATGTGGGGGTGTGGGGAGGAGAGAGGTTTGTGTATGTCTGTATCTCTGTGTGTGTCACAGATAGTGTGAGTATCTGTAACACACACACTGACACACAGTCTCCGATGGGGCGGGGGTCACCATGACAATAAAACCCTCACAACCCTTCCTTCTTTTTACTAAGCTCTGGCTCCTATATTTTTGCCCACCCTTGCTATATGAACATATGGCACTTAACAACGATTGAACTCCAATACTGCTTATGAAAACTATTAATCCCCACCTCTGTCTGTTAAAAAAAAGTAGAATTTTTAACTAATCATTGTTAAAGTTGACACATTTATTGAAACTAAATTTGCCCATTTCCACTCAATCCCAATCAGAAATCAAAAATTGTAAATCTCAGGAAATTATTGTTTTAATGAAATGCCAAGTGAACAGAAAATTATAATCACAATATATTTTTTTCTTACATAGCGCCACAGTGAACACAGCATGATACATAGAAAATACATGCCAGTAATTTACAATCTAATCTTCCCGACGTGACAAGGAGTTGACAATGGAATTCCAGTAAGATTTACCAGTAACCAAGTGCAAAGATATATACGTTTGAAAGGCCAATAGAAATTATTCGAGTGGGATATTGTGTTCTCTTATCAATGTTAAACAGCAAAAAAAAATAACCAGCACTTTACATTTAATACTAGTAGTTAGTCTAACCTAAATATTAACCTAATGTTCCCTACTCCCTCACTTTAATCAGGTAAGTGCTGTTACCAAGATACCTGCTTTCAGAACATTTCCAATCTATATTCAAGTAGGCTACAATGTGCCTATTCAATTACATTCTGCTTATTGGTTTTCTTTAAAAGCTGTGGAGAATATATTACTAATTAATATGAAAGAAGAAATTACAGACTGAACACATTGCTTGAAGTTCCAGGCCACAATGTAAAATTACAATGTATCGGTTATAAAGCAATTCTTACAATAGCACAGTTTTTATTTAATATTTAAATTTCTATTTTGCAATAGCAAATCTCCACAACAGAAACTAATGGATGGTTTTGCACTGAATGAGCAAAACACATTCTACATAATCTACAACTACATTTGGTTAGCATTATTTGCCTCTCATCTACACACAGCAACTACTTCAAGACCACAACAAGGTATTTCCATTCCAGCTCATCTGCTCTACTGAATGCCTCTCTGTGCATTCTTTGGGGCTATGTGTGAACTGTTTTGTTAAATGTAGATATTCTCTTTTTGTTTTGGAGGAGCAATGGAGAAGCATGCAACAATTTGCATTGCAGCAGTGGAAATTGCTTGGTACAAACCCCAGGGTGGTGGTCAGAACACAGGGATGCAAATCATGTAGTCCAATTAGACAAAAGACCTTTGTGGAAGTTACCTGGTTGACTTAACAGCAGTTAAGGAGACCAAGCCTAATGGTGCTTTCCAAAAATACAGCAATTTGACTTAGGAAGAATTAATAAAACATGAAAATACAGCATGAGTAATATAATCCTATAGCTTCCAAACTAACCAAATGTAACATGTGAATAAAATATATATTAAAGCTGAAAACGGTTGCATGTTTAACACCTTACAAATACAACACAAAGCCCTGCACAGCGTATACTGTACAATAATTTATTTTATTTAAAAGGTTCCAAATGTGAACATTTGTTTATTGGTGATGTAGAGTTAGCTTCTTTATCAGAATATCCCAGGGGGGCCTGAACCTTGCATCTCATTACTCAAACAGCCAGCAAAGCAAATCAATGTATTGGTATAATGAATCTAAAATTCAATCAAACATGGACAGAGCACCTATGCGTAAACAGGGCAATAACCAGAGCTTGTTATTCAAAATCACTAAGGGAGTCTCAGTAGAGGCTTGTCTGTTTCTCTGCCACACAATCATCAGACAAAGCAAGAGCTACAGTAGCTGCAGATTCTATGCATTTTATTCTAGTAGTATCTGAATTTGTTGTCTTACATCAGCATTTTGGTCAACATTAGGCAGAATTATTCCAGTTGCATGAGGTAGGTTTGTTTTCAAGATTTTGAGTTAGTTTATTTCTAAAAAAAAAAAAAAAAAAATCAAATGTATATTCAAAAGAAATATATGAATAATTGTTTGTACTGAGAATTAAAAACAAACAAAACATATAAACTATGACACTGAATCTATAATTAATCAAAGGATTCTCTGTTCATCATAGTTATAGAACCATGTGCTATAAAGAGGGCTGTGACTATGCTACAAAAATACGGATAAGCATTACAATTTGTAAATTGAGGATCTGCTTTATTTGTCAAATTATTTTGCTGAGAAATATAATGAAACAGTGGGTTCAAAGTAGTCTTTAGATACTATTCTTGTGCTTTAACATTGTTCACATATTATTTTTTAGGACCAAAAATAACAATGCAAGCAGCATGCTTTAAAAGTGATACAAAATATTGATTTGATCAATTCACACATTCAATTTTAGGTCAATAATAAAACAGCATATGTCCTTGTTTTCAAATGTTCCAACAAATAATGTATTAACCCTATTTTAAAAAGCAGAAACCATCCAAAACATTTTAAGAAGAAAATTAAATCCCTCAAAATATACAAAATTTACATTTTTATTTTATCGTCCCTTATGAATCTCTTAATGCACAAATAAATAAATAACTAGTAACAGATATCTCCAGAGTTGTACGGCATACTAAATAAATAGCACCAAAGGGTTACATTAACAAACCAATATACTTAAACAAATATTTTAACAAGACTAACATTTTATATTTCTTCTTTTTTTACTTAGTGACCATGAAAACTAGCAATTTATTAAGATGAATCTAGAGGAGCTTTAAAAAAAAGGCAAGATGCCTTACCAGCGCCCATCTGGACACCTAACCACATTCATTATTAGTCAACACTTTTTGCTCTCTCTGTTATTTAGCAGTAAACAATGTGTCCTTCTCCTTACTTTAAAAACAGCTGGTGAATATTTAAATGTCTGAAAATAATGTGTGCTTTATGCTATATTATAGCTCCTGTTAAACAATCTCAGGACCTTACAATGGGACAATCACATAGGAAGACCATACAATACCAAATAGGTGAAGCAACAAATTACTTTGAAAAGAAATACATGATCATAAAAACAGAGTGGGAGGTCCTGCCACTATTTTAGTGCTACACGAAAAGTCAATTTTAAAGGTCTCCCAATAATTTAGAGAAAATAAGAGTCCCTGTTGACCATTTATATTTCTAGCATACCACAAGTTTACTCATTAGCTGACCCTCATTGTTGTTCTTCCATGTAAATTTCAATTTGTTTGGCACTCCGGCATTTACTCCGGCTTTGTCACATTCTGATCCTGCCTCCAACAGTTGCTATAGATCTCTTCTAAAGGAACACCTACAACAGCTAATCTGTCTTGATCCCACCATCCAAAAGGAAGAAAAAAAACAAGGTCTTCCAATAATGCCCTTTCTACCATTTTCTTCTAACACTAACTGGCATTTCTAGTATCTTGTCTGGCACAGCCTGGGAATTCAATTGCAAATGTACTCTTACAGATTAGGGTTGAGAGAGAGAGATTTACTTTTCCTTAATGGAGAACTACAAAATTCATTCTAAAAACAATAGAAAGACAAAAGTAAAATATATCCATGAGGTGCCAAACTAGCATGCTCCATGTAATTGTTCTCTTTTTTTATTTTTAGCGTTCTATTGTTTCAGAGGTTACATTTGGGTTCCTGCATAATTATTTTGTCCATTCTTAGGAGGCCGTAAAAGACAGTGTGGATGGACAATGTGGAGAAACAGAGTGATTTATGATCACGTGGATTTATATCGCCCTCTCAAACTTCTCTGCTGTCAAGCAAACCTGACCTCAGAAAGAAAATCATTTTCAGCAAAACATAGCTCAACTAAAAAGTGACAGTATGATTTACAGGTCCCTGAATTATGTTGGACTAAACATCATAGGAATAGTTGCATTGGGACACAGACATAGGGATTCCCAGTCATTTCAATATCTGCACATAGAAAGCAGGCAACACATGAGGACACTTTACATTTACAGCTGTAGATGTACAGAAATTTTAAAATTGTTTCCTCAAGTTTGCTATCTCATCCAACCTCCTCTTCAATATCCATGTTAGGCTGAGTCCATGCTCCCTGCTTGCTCGCTGAGGCACGCTGAGGCTCAGGGAAAGCGAGTGCTTTCCCTGGCTTTGCGGTTGCTTACCGTACGCGCCATCAGCGGGCCTTCAGGGGGCGGGCCGGGGGCGGGCGCGTCACTGGCAGGGGGCGGGCCAGTGACATCACGGAGCTGGTTTGCCCTCATTGGGCGAACCACTCACGTGACCGGCCTGTCTCGCCGGCAAGCGGGGGAATTTTAAATTCCCCTAAGACCTGCGCTTCCGCAAGCGCGCGGAAGCACGGGTTAGCCCCTACTAAAGCCGCTCTAATTGCGGCTGTAGGGGCTCAGTGCTGAGAGGGAGCGCGCCTCAGCGCGCTTCCGCCAGCAAGCACGTAACATGGCCGAGGCCTTAACCTTCTCAGTTTGGACTTGTCAGAAGAGTCAGTAATGTTAAGGATTGAATATCATGAAGATAAAAAAAAGCCCCATCTAGATTCAAATAGCTTTTATCTTTAATATCGTATTTGCTGTCCAACAGGTAAGAATTGTATATTCACTGCTTTACCTAACTCAACAAAGGTGATAACCTAGTTCTTAAAATGAATAAACACAATATAAGCACTGAATTAAATAGTAATCTCAAAAATCATAAATCATAATTTTTAAGGATGCTATTTAAATAATCTCTGACTTTGCTAAACATAAAGCAATAAAAATACTTCACCAAAACTGACTACAGTACAACTGGCTTATGTTGGCATTACTTTGTGTGAGGTAGTAACAGATTGTATGTTTCAATTGCTTTGTATGCCAGAAAATGTGAAGCAGAATACATTCTAAGGATAAAATCTCATTGTCAAACGGAACTTCATTTAAATATAGCATGACCTTCCTTCTAATAGATGTCATTTTTAAAGGTTAAAATGATAAAAGCTATATTCAAACAATTAAATTGACCCGATTATTGAAAAGTGATTTAAATTCCACAAAAAATCTTTTTACCTATAAAAAGTAAAGAAGAAAAATAAAAATATTATTATTATTAACCCTATTCACTGCCAGAACAGCTAACAATGCATTATGGAGAAAACTCACAAATCTCTGATATTGGTTATTAACCTGGGTTTTGTTAACTACCCATATTGGAAGTTAGTGAACCCCTGCGTATGTGTTGATAGTTCTTGCTGGAAATGTATCTATAGAAATGGAAGAGCAATAGTGGAATCCCACTTATGTCACATTTACATACAACATTTTAAGAAATGGCTGTAGGATTTTTTAAATAAGGCATCAATCACCCAGATTTATCCAATTAAGAGGTCACTACCATCGATTCATTTTGTTCCTTGGAGGGCTTGAATGCCCCTATGACGTACACTATACTGTACGTCCTGAGGGCTGGCACGCTGGACGCCATTGTGATGTACAAGGTACATCATGCTATTTTTGCTTGTTTTCTATGGGAGAGCACATTCATCTCTCCATAGGAGCAGAGAACGTTGTCTGAAATAGAGGGATGACCATCAACAACCATTCACTGCAGTAATGTAGTGATCCTGTGATCACTGAAGAGGTATCACGTCTGCAACTTCTCAGAGGGGGTGTGGCACTCAGGTGACTTTAGACTCTCAGACACAGAAACTGTTAAGTAAGAGTATCAAATAAATTCCATGGATTATCCAAAAACAATCATTTCATGTATGTATGATTTGACCATGTATTTGTTGACTAGCAGAATGAAACAGAACTGTACAGCAAGAGAACCCTTTTAGGTCTTAAAATCGTGACATTGCAACACACAGTCACGACCTGTGCTATTTCTAATTCAGTGTCTGTCAGTGTGCTGTGTGTGCCTCAGTGTATGTCAGTGTGCTGGGGAGCGCACTTGATGAAACTTGCTCCGGCTGCAAAAAAAAACAAGTTACTCCCCTGCATTTACACATATTTACATTATCAGACACCATTTAAAATGAAACTCTTATGGGTGTGACCTTTGTCTGCAATTATAATAGACTTCAAAATTCTTTCCCATCTTCTGCCTCTTGGTTTATTGTCCTGTAAAGCCTGTGCCAGGTAGCATCTGTGCATTAAAAAGCAGCAGAAGCAGCCATGGTACTGTATATGTAAATTCATGGTGAAATGTTTGTGTTTTGTATAGTTGGATTTGTATGTGGTTCATAACGGGACAAAATGAAGGTGCCTTCTTGAGTTGAGAACAGCCGTTTAAATGACTCTAAATTGAATGCAACTGCAGGTACTATTTAACGGGTGTACACCCATATTTAGATCATTTTATATAAATTATAAATAGACACTCCGCCTGTCGATTGTACTTTTTCCGACCCCCACGCAAAATTTAATTTGCGTCCATTTTTGTCAATTTAAAATTGAGTTCTTATTTGTATGAGTCAAAAACCTCTCATTTGCGCCCACGCAATAAGTTAGCAATACGACTCCACTGTCATTAGCCAACTCTAAATCAGCTCCCAGGTTTGTAGCCACGAGAATGAGAAATGACCCGCTCTGCAGCTATAAACTGCTACCGACTTGTTTAATGAACAACTTTGGCAGAATCATGCATTAGATGATATAAACTGGTATCACTTTACAAATCTAAAAATCATAGATCTATTCATTGGAACCAAAAAGAAGAATTTATCAAGAACTAGCACAATGCAAAAATGCACATTTATGCAGCAAGTTTATCATTTTAACAAGCAATTGAGGAAACACGTGATAAACTTTTTACTAGAGCATTTTTAAAATAGTTTGTCATTCTTTAGGCTGCGGCCATTGTGATCGTGACGGTGCGCAGGAGGGCGCGCATGGCGCGATCACATAGATGTGCCTCTATGAGGCTGTCTATAGAGTGCGTGAACACGCACGGGAGAAGAGGTGCCGGCGCTCGCGATGCAGGAGGGAACAGAAAAATCTGTTTTCATGCACGGCGGCCGGGTCACGTGTGCGGGTCGCCCAATGACGGCGCACCAGCTCCGTGATGTCACGCCATGCCCCCCAACACGCCTCCACATCTCCTCTGCATGCAGGACACAGATCTCTCCTCCTGCAGGCGGCGGGGAGAAGTCGAGTGAACGCTTGCGCCCTCTCCATCGTTCACCATGGTCGCAGCCTTACACAGTTGTCTATAGTTTTAACTGTATTAAAAGAAATTAATGTGCAGCACACTGCACACCAGTGTTTTTCAACCACCTGTGTGTGGGGGGGGGGTGGAGGAGGTTATTGTAGTGGGTGTGTAGGTGGTTATTGTAATTTGTGGGGGGTGGGGGGTGGGGGGGTGTAATGTATTGCAGAGGGGGAATTGTATACATGTGTGGGGAAATTGTGTGTGTGTGTGTGTGTGTGTGTGTCCAGGGGGCGGAGGGGGAAATTAATGTGAGGAGGGGAGCATTGAGGCAGTTGGATTGAGTGTGGAAGGGAGGGGGGGGGTTACTGAGTGATAGCCGGGGGAGGGGGGGAGTGTGAGAGGAAAAAGAGGGTAATGAGGAAGAGTGTGGGAGGGGGTGTAAGAGGGGGGAGAGAAATACATGAAAAGAGAGGGGTGAATAGAGGAGAGTGAAGAGGTGTAAAAGAGGGGGGCTCGCAGGGCCGCCAATACGCTGGGTGGGTGGGGGGGAGCGCCCGATGGAAAATCCTGAACCTACGGAATTTGCTCACTCATAATGGGGCCCTGAAACAAAATCTGTCCGAGGGCCCGCACATGTCTTGCTGGGAGTGCCTTGCTTTCACTGACTTCTCTCTCACTCCTCTCTCTATCTCAAATCATCCATCTGTTATGGAACTATGTCAGTGCTGCATATATTTGTAAACCTAATAAACATTTATCACTGTGAACAGATATGTAATGCAACACTGATCAGTGCAAAAGTGGAATTTCTTCAGAATTCTTCAATTGAACATGTGCCCCATATTAAACAGTTATTGATTGTATGTCCTGTTGTATTTATCATTACACTGTCTGGAGTTAGGCTTTCAGGCATAAACCAGAAAAGCTATTAAACATATTTTTAATTATGAAAACCTGCAATAAATGGCAGACAAGATGTACCCTTGTGAGTACTGATTGGCAATTCCACAGTTGATTATGGACATGACCACCCATCCTTGATTTCCTGGAAGGTCTCCTTTTAATTTTCATGCAATTATACAATAACCAAAACAAGGTTAGAAAAACAATGTTTTCCTTTAAATCTCAATAAGTAGACAATTATTTAGCTAATTTATTCAATAGCTTCTGTTCTTGTTTGCCGATCCGTGACTGAATTTCAGAGCACCCCACAGCACAGCTTTTACCTCAGTAATCAGAGATAATTTAGCGATAAAATGGGGTAGGAATTATACACACGACTAAACTAAACTCACTGTGCCCTATAAATATACGGTATACTACACATGGTCAAACAGGTGTATTTTTAACAACAGGAAAGGTGCTTTGTAATATTTAAAATGACAAAGAGCGACATTTAATGAATCCAGATATTGTATTGTATTGTATGTCTTTATTTATATAGCGCCAAAAGTGTACTCAGCGCTACGCAGATATGTAGCTTGTCAAGACAAGGGTCTTTTGAAATGTATAATAATTGACATATTTAGTGCTGACTATTAAACACAGCTCTATATATTTAAAGAAAGTGCCAGCATTTTAAAAAAAAAACCCTTTCCCTTTTCTCTAGGTCATGTAAAATATTTATAAACAAAATCGTATTTTTAAAAGTAAAACAACACACGTTACTTGATTTAGAAACACAGGTCATTACAATATCATTGGAATTAACATTCTTCACTTAAAAATAAATAAAAGAAAATTAAGAGGTAGTCTTGCCTAGGATGAAGTGTAGAACTGGGGCAGTATCAGTCCTCAAAATCATATTTGAAATGCTTTTTGTTTAGTTCTTTGTTTGCAGAGTATTTATGGTGCCATAACTAGTCAAACAGATACACGTAAGTAGCTGATATACTGGTATCAGGTGACTCCAACAAAAGCAAAACATATTAATTTTATTTATTTAGCCATGGCTGGTCCAGGCTATATTTCTGCTTTCCTGTCACATAAGTTCTGATAGCTACAGGCAGTGACAGGCTATCCTGTGGGTTTACCCCTCCTCATGCTGCCTCTCTGAGTGACATGGGTGGAGGTGAATGGGAGTCGGTGTACAACCAATCCTGGGTCTGCCTTGTGCTCTCCCCCTCCGAGCCTTAGGGAGGAAGTGTTCCAAATAGTTTCAGTCCAGCTCTCCCCCTCATGGGGCAGAGTAGTGGAGCTCTGAGTCTCTCCTGGCTGGGAGAGAGAGTGCAGTTCAGCTCCTCCTGGGGTTGAGACATGCCTCCAGCTCCTCCTGTATCAGAGATGCAGCCAAGATCCAAGATACGGAGGTATTGCCAGAAGGACAGCACCATCCAGGGGTCTTGGACCCATTCTCCAATACAAGGCATACGCTGTAATGACATCCTGCAGTGGCTGCCTGAATAAATATCCTTTTTTATATACTCCTGCTTAAGTAACAGTCTATTGGGTAGGAGTAGTAGAGATATCTGTCGTGGTGGGGACTGTCTTCAGGATCCCTGAATCATACTGTGACTGGAGGCGCTGATGACACCAAACTGAGAGTCTGAGGATCACCAAAAGCCTGTCCTGTTTCCCCTCATCATTGCGGAAGCTCATCTCTCCTGGACCCTCACAGGTAACCAGCACCACACAGACCTGTAGCCAGGACAAGATCTCCCAAAGGGGGGGGGGGGAAGCAGTGCTACATTTATTTATAAATAAGGACAAAATACATTGAGGGTCACCTTGTTTTCAAGTACGTCCAAGGCACAAAATAAATAATATTACATACATGGGTAGATCCTCAGGTCGCTCATTTTTTAAGGTTATGTTATATAATTTTAGCGTACCCATATCCCCAAAGCTGCTTAACACTATGTTGTTCAGCCATTTTCCTTAAAAATAAGGGAACCTGCCATTTAACTGAACTTGGGCTTCTTCATTTGCAAATCATGTGGTAATGAGACCTTTACCGACCAGCAGAAATCCTCAGACCTCCGTTACTGTTAAGGTTATGCTAATAATGTAACCATATTTAGCGCCTGCTTGTAAGGAATCCGTTCCTGGGTTTAGTGGAAACCCTTTCCTTACAGAACTGTGCTGTTTCCAGACAACCTCCCCTCACATCCACCTGTGCTGGCAATTACTGCAGTCCTGCCTCGCTGCTCTCATTGGAGGAATGCCCTCACACCTCTCCTCTGGGATTGGCCCGCTGGCCTTCTTATACTGCTCTCTTACATTGCCTCAGTGCCGAGCATAATCCTTCTCTTAGGATATTAGTGTTTGCCACAAGCTACCTGTTTGTCCATCCTGTATCCTGGTTCCTGGTTTCTAGATCATGTTCCTGGTTCCTGTTACCTTCTGCATTCTCCCCTAGCAGAGGTTACCTTCGGTTTCCTGAGGTCTGCTGCTACTCTCCATGCAGAGACCTGTTTTGGACTCCTGTGCTGAAGCGCTGGTTTGCCAGCGCTGCCCGGCGGTGTGCCTAGTCCGGTCTTCCTTCTCCCTTTGATGGGACCGGTACCATGGGTCATTCCCGCTCCTCGCGCAGAGGCCACTCCCACGCTGCTGCCGCTCCTACGCTGAAGTGGAGCGCACCTGACTTCCCGTTGCCAAACCCCTGCTTGGATATCAATGTTTCTACTGTCTCCAACCCAGACCCTGGCATGTTTAAGGATTACCCTGACTTCTCCAACCCAGACCCTGCTATGAACGATTACGAACTGCGCAATCCTGAACCGGCTTCGTGGTCTAAGGTCGGTGTATTCACATCCCCACCTCAGCCCCGCGGTCCGGTCCTGGTTTGTGGCGAGCACAACCGTGACACTGCTAATAGCTGCCCTTACTAACTTCTAAACCCTGAGGAGCATTGCATTATTTCTCCAAATAGACTACGAGGAAAAGAGGTCGTAAGTGGTGAATGAACTGAGTGTCGGAATTAACCCTTTCGTGAAATGTGTTATACTAACAGATATGTTGGAACATATAAATGACTGAAACCAAAATAATATTTAATTACACATAGTTCAGGCACTGTGTGTAAAAAAGAAAATCAAAACGGTTTACAGATATAATATTCTATCTAGTACAGTATACAAACGTTCCCTAATAAACTTCTTTCGTGATGCACATGTGCAGGCTATTTATTTAGGCTATGGTAATACTCTTTCATCCAGGTAACATTGCTTTGGTCGTTTTGCATATAATTAGCCTTGAGAATACCCGTTAATAAGGAGGAAAATAAGGTCTGTTACCTAATTAGGCAAGGTGAAGTTATTTGCCCTTACTTAGTGCACTTCTGAGGCTCTATCCCATATTTACATAGATGAGATTGAAAAAAGACATGCTTCCATCAAGTTCAACCTATGCTAAATTTAGACGACAGATACTTTATCCTATATTTGTATTTACAGTATTTTGATAGAGGAGGCCAAACAAAACCCCAGTGAAATATCAGACAATTATGTCTTATAAGTATAAAAATACATTCCTTCCTGACTCCAAAAAATGGCACATTTCTCCCTTGATCAATACCATTCCCATGTTTACTTATTTGGTATAACCCTGCATACCTATCCTTTCTAAAAAAAATGTCCATCCTTTTTTTTTAAAGCTATCTATTGTATCTGCCATCACAGTCGCCATGGGTAATGAATTCCCAATTTCAACTGCCTTTACTGTAAAGAACCCTTTCCTTTGTTGCTAGTGAAATCTTCTTTCCTCTGAGGGATGATCGCGTGTTGTTTGTACAACATGTTTAAAGTAGGAAACAGCCGATGTCTTGAAATAACTTAGACAGGAAGTGGATTTCAGTGACTGCAGTAAATAGTTCCAGAAGTGAGGGGTGTTTGGTAATTTTCACAAAAAAAACAAACATTTTTCACCATCTACAAATAAGTAAAGCATTTACTTTAAGTGTGATTGAATCTTTCTAAATACTGTAAGTAAATTACACTGACAAGTTGTTTACATTTTTTACCTGCTACTTATACATGGTAGATGCACAAACTAAGTTGTAATTACCTATTTGCCAGATATCAGACCTCAAGCAAATAAGCATTATGAATAGCCCTAATTGTACATACAAAGTATTAAGATTTTCACCTTTCAAGTAGTTTCTAAACATTTGGAAGATATTTGCCAAGAAGTGCAAATGAAAATAACCTACCCTTATCTTCTTTTAAGGTCAAACTATTACATCATCATCAAGAAATGACTCTATACGTATACTTGATTTGTACTATAAAAGCACCATGTTTGGTTTCAGCCTTTGTCGAACTGCTGTTTTTTTTCCCTTTTTCAATCCACTAATAGTCACCTTGAGTGTACTCCTTTGACCTCAGTCAGTACATCCCTGCTGTCTCTCTTCTTATTCTAATTACCTCCAGGACCAATGGCTTCAGCACTGCATGTCATTACACTAAGCTTTCTCTGTAATTGAAGCCACAACAAAATAGATTAGGAATGGCCATTCAATAGAAATCCTTATTGAATTGTCAACAGAGTAAATGGCAATAACCAAACTGTATTATCAAAGTACAGTACAAATGCTCCTTAGGTATAAGCTATTTCTAATGCTATAATGATGGGGATCAAGGCTGTGAATTCATAAGTCCCGATCTCATCCTTTATGGTTTATTGGATGTAGATGCATTATTTATTTATAAAATATTTTACCAGGAAGTAATACATTGAGAGTTACCTCTCGTTTTCAAGTATGTCCTGGGCACAGAGTAAGACAAATAATACATGGTTACAAATACAGTTACATAAATGAACAGGGTGTACATTATATACAAGACATTGCATGCACAGTTAAATAAAATATATATTATGGGCGTATGTAACAGTTACAGACCAGATTAAAATGTGAGACAGCCTTAGATTTGAAAGAACTTGAACTGGTGGTGGATGTGAGAGTCTCTGGTAGGTTGTTCCAGTTTTGGGGTGCACGGTAGGAGAAGGAGGAACGGCCAGATACTTTGTTGAGCCTTGGGACCATGAACAGTCTTTTGGAGTCTGATCTCAGGTGATAAGTGCTGCAAGTGGTAGGGGTGAGGAGCTTGTTCAGATAGCTAGGTAGCTTGCCCATGAAGAATTTAAAGGCAAGACAGGAAAGGTGAACTTTGCGCCTAGACTCTAGTGATGACCAATCTAGTTCTTTGAGCATTTCGCAGAGATGTGTGTTGCAGTTGCATTGGAGAACAAAATGACAAATTGAATTGTAGAGGGTGTCAAGTTTGCTATGGTGGGTTTGAGGTTCCGAGCCATATACTATGTCTCCATAGTCAATAATTGGCATTAGCATCTGCTGTGCGATACGCTTTCTGACCAGGAGACTTAGGGAGGATTTGTTCTTGTAAAGTACCCTTAGTTTGGCATAGGTGTTGGTTATCAGGATATCAATGTGCATTCCGAATGCTAAGTGGGAGTCAAACCATAAGCCCAGGTATTTAAAACTAGTGACAGGGGTTAGGGTGGTGTTAGCGTTGGTTCTAATCAGGAGCTCAGTCACTGGAAGCTTTACAAATTTAGTCTTGGTCCCAAATACCGTTGGTACCATTATACCAACAGCACTAGCCAATGTAGTCTATACATTATATAGTTAGGACAAACAAAAATGTCAACATGTTCCATTAGTTTTATATTCAGTTTTCAAGGTCAAATAGTATTACTGTACATTGTAATGCAGAGTTGCTTTAGCTTTGTCCTTTTCTTTGGTGGAATCAGTATACATTTTAATACAACAGAAGGGAGAAACAAGACGGCACAAAATATAAATATCAATGAGCTTCTTAAATCTCACTCTGTGTTGCATCTCTCGTTTGTACAGAAAGATAACTAGAATTTGAATACTTCAGTATTGTCTGTTAATTGACACCTATTACATCCCAAGTTTAATATAGTATATCGAGCATATCCATAAAGCAATGTGTCAAACAAGACCCCTCATTTTAAGCAGATATTCAAACATATAGCAAACGTGTTGAACAATTATAGCCTTGTTTAGATTTGCATTAATCTTCTTGATATATATGAAAATATGCCAAATATTGACTTTTTAAATCTATCCTAGTGTTTAATGAGTGTATTAACTCGGCTGCAAATAGCTGATCTAAAATTTAAATGCAGCTGGTCTACGTGTCGATATGCTGAGGAAGGAAATTATTATTGATCAGATCCTTAAATCAATGTTAGGAACATTTCTACTGTTACATGTAGAATTCCTTAATGTGCAAAACATAAATTTGATTATGTAAGGCAAATATGCTGGATTGCTTTTTTTTAGTTAGTTAGTCTCCACATGTTATGTGATTCAATATAGAGCGGAGACAGGATCAAATCAAATAAAAATGGTAAAATCAAAGTATAAATACAGTAGGTCAGACACTCTTGTAGATATTCATTTAATATTCCAGATAGCAAATAACATATAGGTAACATGTACTGTAGGTAATATTCCAGATAGCAAATAAAACAATGCTTAAAAAATGCAATAACTTTTAGTTAAAATAAATAAATAATAATCTACTATGTAACTAACATTTGTCTTAGAAAGCTAAATACATTATCATCATGCTTAAATTACATTTTACTGATTTGGTATCGAAATATAAACATTTGCACTATGAAGGGTGACTGCATATCAGTTAAACTTTTCCTCTACATCATTCTTAGGGTAAGTTTATAATAGCGGTGACGGCAACAGTGACACGGTCGCGTGACGATTCCTGCACACTAGTGCAGGAGACGCGATTGTGCGACAGGGGGCGTGGCCATGAGTGGTTCACCCTCATTGGCCGAACCGCTCACGTACCCCTGACAATATCAAATTCTCCCGGCTTCCAGCGATCGTGATGAGTGACATCACACGGTCGCCGTCACGATCGCTATGTGCGCCTGTGACTGACAACATGTACTTGCTACGGCGCTGCGCAACGTCGCAGTCACTGTAGCAAGTACTATAATCTCGGCCTTAAAGGGGCCTTTCCTCTTGCCTGATTTTTTTTGTTGTCTTTTGTTTTAATAAATGCAGTCGTTCCTTGCCTTTACGACAATGCAATGATCTAAGCTACTGATCAATCCATTATCCCGTGGTCGATCGGCGAAGATCCTGCGTCTCAGGGCATGCAATATGACTGCCAATTTCAAGAGCAAGTTGCCAATTTCAAGTCCTAAATGGTTGCAACAGCAGCCCAAGGCAGCATAATACATTATAAATAATTTAAAAAGGCAAAAGTTTAAAAAAATTTTTAAAAGTTTAAAATTCCTCAGGCATTATCTAATACTACACAAATTATTATTATTATTTTTAAACACATAGAATTTTGAATGAAATGCTGTTTTAAACTTTTAGGGACTGTGGAAGTTCTAGCAGAGTTCCCCAGCGCTTCTCCCATTTCAGGAGATCCCCCGGTTGCATGTAAATTACACATACCGTCTACTGCAGGGTCTCAGAGCTGGAATGGAGTTCCGCTGGACCCCCTAATTCTACTAAGTGATAAAGAAAAAATGGGGGGGGTGGAGGAGGGGGAATTGCTGCTTTAACATCCACCGTCCCAGTCAGAAATGCAACAATAGAGCATCCAACAACTGGTTTAGCTCACTTCTAGAGCTACTGCCCTGAATTGCAGAGGTTGTGGGCTCTGGTCCTCTTGGGCCTGACACAACCCCCTTCCTCACAAAGTGCCCTAGGACCTGGCTTGTTAGGATAGGCCTTGTGGAAATATTTTCGGAGGTGTGGGGTGTGAGTCATTTAAATATACTTTACATAGCCTATTAGCATATCTCCCAGGTGTGCTCCTTTTGTGCACAGGTCTCTCTCCAGATGAGTTTGATATATATATATCAGAAGGGAAATTTTAGGCTCCCAGAATTTTTCCATCCCTGTATATACATATACATATATACAGGGATGGAAAAATTCTGGGAGCCTAAAATTTGAGAGAGCCTTCTGGTGCCTGTACTGTGCACAGTGATGATTGACCTAATTGACCACTCAAGTCACGACTGTGCAGCTCAGTGAGGAGATAGATCTCTCCCTAAGAGCAGGAGGCAGAGGCGCATAAGGGTTGGGTAGGGGGATAGTCAGAGGGGCTGGGTTAGTCAGAGCTGACAGCGGAGATGTGACTGTAAGTCTGTGCCTGTGTGAAAGTGCCAGTGTGTCTATTTGAAAGAGTATTAGTGTGTGTGTGTGTGTGTGTGTGTGTGTGTGTGTGTGTGTGTGTGTGTGTGTGTGTGTGTGTGTGTGTGTGTGTGTGTGTGTGTGTGTGTGTGTGGCACTGCACAACTCAGTAAGGAGAGTGTGGGGATCAGAGAGCAGGAGACGCATGAGGGCTGGGGAGGAGGGATCTAGTCAGAGCTGAAAGTGGTGATGTGAGAGATTGGCAGTGTGTGTTTGTGTGAGAGAGTTTAATGTGTGTGGCTGTGTGAGAGCCAGTGTGTGTTTGTATGATTCTCAGCGTGTGTGTATGTGTCAGTATGAGAGAGTATGTTTGAGTCAGTGTTGGTCTGTGTGAGAGTCAGTGTGTGTGTCTATGTGAGATTGTAAATGTGTGTGTGTGTCTCTACGAGAGTGTCAGTGCATGGTCAGTGTGTCACAGAGACATACACACACTGAACACAGAGCCGACAACAGGTATGGGAGGGGCAGCGAGGTAGCCGGAACACCCCCTCCCGTCCTCCAAACCCCATATTTCAAGGTCTGGAGATGAATGTTGTAAAATTCTCAAACAGATTTGATATTGTATAAAAATTTGTGGGCAGATTTTACGGCATCCACAAAGGAATTTGCAACTAGTGGCAGACGACGAAAGTGCATTTTTTAGACAAATCCATGGCTGAAAGAAATTTGCTAATTTAATGCGGATTAGAATTTCAGATAAAAATGTGCCCAACTCTATACCTAAGAGTGTCAATAAAGATAATAAGCTTTGTCTATGCAAGCATCACAGTCAAGATCACCACTTGTGCACATTATTTCAAAATATTTATAGATTTGATTTTTAGAAAATTGCAAATTTATCTAGGTTCAACCCCTTAAACATATTACTGCCATTGGTTTATTTTGATCATGGGTAATACTGCATCTTTAATATAGAAATAACCTCCATAGAACTACCACATGCTCCAATAGAGTTACTATGCTAGTACAAATAGGATCTTCTATTTCACTTACCATTGATTCCTTTTTTTGGTAGAAAGCTATGATAAATATGTCCAGCAACCTAATAGTATCTAATCCACTGCATTGTACCTTAACTGCCACCTAGCCATGGACAATGTTAAAATGCTTCTCCAACTAATTGTACATACTGTATGACAAAGCTCATTGCGATTGCTTCCTTACTTCCAATGCAGTACAAAGACTTAATCATTCACTGAAATACCACAGACTGGTTTTGCAGCTTGCTTGAGAAATCTGAACCTTGTGCAATCTTAAATATTAAGAAAGGTGAGCAAAGAAATGTGCTATGGGAGAAATCTAGCTAGCTACTGTAGGTGTCAAAAAGATAAATACAAATTTGTTAACGAAAACATAACAATTCAGTAAAATGGCATGGGTACCATGAATCCAGCAGGCTGCAAATCATCTAATAAAAGTTTTTTGGGGGGGGAGGGAGGGGGGATTCAGTTTGATTACATTAAGTTAAAAAAATCAATGTCACGTGAGCAAAGATCACCTCCTCCATATATTCATGTTTCAAGCAACCCACCTAGAAAAAATAGGTGTTGCACATTTTAAGTTATTCAGTTTTTAATTATTAACTTATAGACATTTAAAGAGCCAAATACTCTTAATTGTTAAAGTGGGATAAATAATTCCATCTGATTAATAAATTATGTAATCTGATCAATACACTGTGTACTGTGTTCTACAATACATTACAAATAGTAATATCTATTGTTGCTACACACAGTAGATATGAGACACTGAGATGACACTGGTGTCAGCTCCTTGTGACCTCGGGCAAGTCGCTTTATCTCCCTATGCCTCAGGCACCAAAAACATAGATTGTAACCTCATATGGGAATTGTGTCTGTAAAAATTATTATGTGCTGTGTACTGCGCACTATACTGTAATTGTGAAACGCTTTGTGTCCCATTGGGAGAAAAGAGCTATATGAAATAAAGTTATTATTATTATTTAAGTTTATTGCAAAACACTGTTTATAAGTACTGCCAATGTAAACATTTAAAACTCCATACATATGTATCACTCTTATATTGTATCTCTAATAGCTACTTGTATTAATAATGAACTAATAACACCAAAATAGGCACCTTATTGTAACAAAAAATTGCATGGTAAAATCAAAGGATGATGACAAATTGAACTAAAAGGTATGCTAAGGTATGCTACATGTCCTTGAAAAAAGCATGTTCCATTCAACATCAAACTTTTTTTTATAACTAGTTCCCTATTCAGATAAGAAATATGTACACTGTATATCAACTAAAAGATCATATGTTTAAACAACAGCAGGAAAACCATAGCCAATAACAGAATTTCAGCTAACGTCTAGGCTCCTTATAGACCGTAAACAGAATGAATGAAAAATACATAAATTTACAGCATCTTGTCAGAGGAGGTGGAGCTTCCTTAAATAAAGTCAAAACAAAAGCCTAACTGAAAAGCATAATATTAAATATCACATTTTTAGGAATTAACTTTTATAGCTCATAGGGGTTTATAGCTAATTGAGCGAAGAATTGCTGGAGAGACAGCAGAACCTGGAAATGCAACATCTAGTTTTCCTAAATGTTGCAAAAGAAGGTCTGCTTCGGGTCTTTGTGTTTCAACATCAGAATGTTCTGTTATTATTATTGATCAAGTCTGGGTACCCGACTATAAACTGCATACAAAGAGTCTAATTGATTGCAAGGAATCCTTAGGCTGCCATTGCAAGGATGTAAGTTGGTTGTGCATGTACGAGTGGGTTGATAGGGTTGCCAAGTGAGGAGGAACAGTCTGTGGAGCAATAGAGAATTAGGTTTTAGTGTATGATGTGATGTGTAAGATAATGTTATGACGCTTCAGGGGTAGATAAAACTTGCTTTTCACAAACTGGCAAAAATAGCTTTTGACGCTTATGCTCTGTAGTCATATCTATTGCAGCCTGTTATACTGTGAAATAGAAACGGACTTATAATACTTAGACACCAACTGAATGAAGCTAGCCCTTGACATGTCTTTGTGTTTGCTCTATACTGTATCTCCAAGAAAATACTGTAAATACTTTGTAAGAATGCAGAAAAGTTAGTTACAGATGGGAAAAACACTTGAGCATATTGGCACATTTTTGGAAACTCCGAAAAATGGCAACGTTCATGAAAAATGATCAAATATCTTATTAGTCATTTATTTATCATGAATTTTACAACTACATTGGTGATTTAACAGTGCTAAGGCATAGTGTAATGTAAGTTCCTTTTGATTGAAATGAACTCCCCACTGAACTGAATAAGGGTAATTCTATATGGGCTGCAGTGGCTGTTTGGGCTATTGTTGGCCTATTGAAGGATTTTTGGTCAAAAAACAGTCTGCATGTCAGGTTCGACATATGTAGAATAAGGCCCTTAATGCTTAGGCTGCCTTTATGATGTTCAGGGAACATTATGCTGTTAATATTGTAGTTCTAGGGAACGATCGCATGAACGTAATCAAAATGGAAGTGGAGTCCCCTCCACTTCCATTCACATCATTGAAGGCCAGTCACAACCATGTGGTCGCTACCCCTAGGAGATTACATGGTCACGATCCCAGAAGACCGGAGTTACTTGGGTATTGTCAGACGTTTACATACAGTATGAAAGACAAAATGAGCAAACAAAAAGTTTGGTTTATGCACTTTTAATATTTTAGAACAAAACTGCTTGATGCCATTCTGTGTCTGGCCATGTAAAGCAATTCCTTTTAATGAGCCTGACACCATATAGTGTTAGTAAAATCTAGTTAGGGGAAGCCATGCTATGGCTACGCCCCCAGTCAGTGTGTGCATGCACTACTTTCGGCTGCGATCAGTAGTCTATGGGTCACGATGGGACGCACGTCGGGGGGGGGAGGGGTTACGGCCATGACATCATGACGTCACATATCACCAGACTTCGCTCTCATTTGTCTAACCTATCTGCATGATCATTGGTTTACAGGAAACCACTTGACGTCATCGCCGCATGAAAAGACAAAATCCTTGTCTTTTCAAAATGTGCGCATTGCGCTTTCTACAGGCGCGCACAGGTACTTACTGGGCCCAGCCCCATAGAGGGCTGTATCTTGTTCTTGCCGCACACGCCATAGAGCGCGCAGCAGCGAGCAGTGGGGACGAGGCCTACGAATTTACAAACTGTATTTAAAGTTACATCTCACTTTCAAACTTTCCGTTTTGCGGTTGATTCAAAACTGATGAATTGTTTAATAATACACACCTTAATGCTTAAGTGTACAAAGCACAGTAATATGCTATATATTGTGAAAATTATACCACTACTGCATTACATTTCAATTTAAAGTGGCAATCCAAGTGCTTTAAAAAATGTTTTTTAAATACAGTATAGCATTTATTTTCATTTTTTTTTTACACAGGTTTGAACCACATTAATTTCCGCTACGGAGACCCCCTGCTTCTATGACATTGCATCATATTCATGACCCCACAGCCATATTTGTAGTTATATGGTTTAAAAACCGGAACAAAAAACTATACATAGGGTGCCCCGGAAGTCGAAGGACCACAGATCAGCTCCGACGTACCCCCTTACCTCCGATGAGGTTAAAATATATATTCAAGTTGGGGGCGATTTGCTGCATTAGGAGTTTCCAGCTCACCGGTTCTTTTTTTTATTCTGGAGTGGTCACCGAGTAAAAACCATTATTGCAGTGCTTTAAATCCTTGTTTAGCATCTCATGATACATGATCTCCTTAGAAACTTTAGCAACTGCTGTCTCTCAGTAACTCAGTATTTGCTCAGTAGCTCAGTATTTGAGCTGTTAATTTAGCCTGGTTGAGAGATATCCAGTGATTAATTACATCTGTATGCGTTAACTGACTAAGAGTAAGAATATTGTACTGTGTGTAACACCAAAGGAGAAATCAAGCATTTTGCTGCAGTTTCTCTTATACAAAAAACATGACTTTATCTGCTACTATTTGCAACCATTTAATATGAAAAACAATGCAGATACCGTTCTAAACCTTAAAAAAAACTACTTAATTGCCCCCCCCCCTCCCAAAGACTATATAGTTTTATTGTTTCAGACAATTTAAATGTAGCCTTTTCATTTTGATCATGTGGTATTATATAAACTGGTGTTATTAAAGATGGCTGCTAAAGTCCTCTCATAGCTACTCTGGACACAACACTGTATGAAATGACTTTATTTCCTTTACTCAGTTACATGTGCATCCCCATTAATTTGCGGAAGGGGGCACAGGGGAGGGTGTTCTTTTGACTTACCTCTGAAAAGTTTATACACACTGGGGGTGATGTATCAAGGCATATTTAGAGCAAAAATGAAATAAACACAGTTTCGTTGTCGGTCTCTGCAACAATATATCAAGGTCTTTGCTGCAAGTTTTGTACCAAGTGCATCAGCTTGCAATTTAAGTAGTGTCAATTATAGGAGTTAGGGAGTCGTTACATGACAGATTATAATGACATGTATCAAACTCATTATTAAATAATAAGCTAGGTCTGAGGTGGTGTCAATATTTCTGGCTAACAATTTGTGTCAAATGTAGGAAACACTTTCTTACATTTGATGCAAATACAAGCAGAAATGGTGCAATATGGCCAAACAGACCCGTTTCAGAACTTTCTTAACGTTAATTCCTCTACTCCAGTGACTTATTTGGAAACTTGAGGAAAAACTATAAATGTGTATGTGTTTACCCCTCTAGTGTTTAAGAATACAAAGCTGATAAATGGCTGACTTTTTAATCTTTTTTCTTAACAATTACTGTATTGTAATTCTTAGACCAAACATGGCCTGTTTGGTTACGGACATCATGAAGTACATATTTGTAGTCTACATTATCAGTGATCTCATCATTTCCTCAATGAAATAAAGCTTTGAGTGAGGAGGATGGCCTGTGACATATAAAGACAAACCTATGAAACCATGAAAAGTGTTATGGCACTGCTCAAAATTATATGTTTACAATGGGTTTTGAGGTTCTTGAAAACAAAAGCAGTACTGTTGAGAGCAGCAGAGATCCCATACATATTACATATAGAAAATGAAAAGAAGCACAGCATGGGTTACAAAAGACACTTCAAGCCAATAATACCACACAAATGTTCAGCATGGATTGTCAGCCACTGATGAATATGAGAAGTATCTTAACAGCAACATCACAGAATGGTGATACCCTGTTGTAATATGGGTAGAGGCCCATATTTACTAAGCAGTCTTCTGCCATAAGACACCTTCCAGTGCTGAAACACACCTTACAGCCCATTGAGTTGCTTCTAAATATGGCATATAAATGTCTTTTTTATTTGTTAGAACGGTGTCTGTTTTATATAGCTAGATCCCATCTGTTTTAGAGCATCAATACTAAATACATTGTTATAAAATGAGATCATAAAATCTTTGCACCAAAGCTCAACAAGAGTAAAAAGTCGTGATAGCTGACACAATACCTACTAAGACACTGGTGTGGAGACTACAGTGATCTTAACACTGAATAACACTTTTAAAATCCCCCAAAGCCTAAGTTTATCTCAAAACTGGTCAGAATTCACCACTAATGGGGATCAATGTCTCTGCCAATTAAGTTACTGCTTTGGGAACTTAATGAGAATTTATGAAGGTAAAAGCAATTACTGGAATACATATTCATGAAAAAGGGATGGGCAATGCTGTCAACACACAGCTTGAGCAAGTCTGAAATACACTAAATAAATATGTTGCTGAAGACATAAGACCTATCAAAGAAGAAAGCAAGTTTAAATTTAAATTTCCAAGTTGCATTTTTGACCTCATTTTCACATCATTTATTGCTACATATGCAAAAAGACAATGTCAATGTTTTGTATCCAACTTACGCTAGTGTTAAAAAAAAAAGTAATATAGATAAGGATTAAAAGTCATAAAAGAGAAAAACAGAAAAAATTACAACTGTAAAAAGGACTCTTATTTCTAGAAACCCTTCATAACGAAAAAAATAATGTAATATTGTTTGAATTAGTCAAAAGAATTGTTCGATTGTGGACATTTTCCATGGCACACACCAACAAAATATGAAATATAATCTTAGAGAAATCAAAATTGCTGTTCACTTACATGTTGAGGCGCATTATTCAAGATGAAAAATGAGAGACAGCAACGTGTATAATTATCATACTATTAAATGCAAATACAATGGGTAAGAATATTGATGCTCTGAATATTTTAAACCCTATATTGCAAAGTGTTTTTTTTGGGGGGGGGGGGAGGGGTCTGTCAATCTTTCAGAAAAATCCATTGGATTTGTACTGAAGACCTTTGGCAGCAAAGTGTTTGGTGAACATCATTCTGAAGGGTTAACCTTTTTTTTGTTACTTATTTTCTCAAGGTTCTCAATACCCTGTACTTTGACACACCCTGCTAGTTACCTACTGACGTTTGTAACCTTAAAACTGTTACTTTTGTCAGCAGGAAAAGAAATCTGTCAAGGTGTCAAACTCTCTAGACCAGCTATAAAACACCCTGTGGGTTGAATTACTATAAAGAATTTCAACTCCAGGGCCATAAAGCACAGACTGTCTCATGATCCCCTAGGGTAAAATCCTAATACTTGACAATAAGCTGACCCCTGCAGCATGTTACATATACAGTAGGTCCCTACACTTTTAGACCACTTTAGCAGCTATTTTCAAGGCAGTCATCAATTCTCAGACTTTGTCTTTCCAATCCTGCAGGCTGTCACATAATAAATTCAAAGAATTAGGATCCCAAATTAACCCTGTTACAATAAATTGGAATCCTCAAGCGGCACAGGTTATTCTGCTAAACTTCTGCCCCACACTGTAACACAATACAATAAAAAGAACAAATCGACAATTGTACCATCAAACAGTAAGTAATATGTGGGTGTTGGATCTGTATATTAAATAATTGTTAACTTAGTATTTGTATGTAACAATGTTTCTTCTGTGTAACAGAATCAATTCATTTTTTCTCTTGACATTTTTTTTATTTATCAAGATCTAAGCAATGGGAATAAAGAGACATAAAAATAGCTTTGGAATTTCATGGTTCAGACATCTGTATAGTTATTTCTTTACCATTTCAACATTGTAGCTAATAAAAGCATGAACAATGGATATAACCCCCTTTTTTATATATACAAAAGAAATGTTGAAATGCAATGATGATATTAATGCCAGGCAGTGATTTAAAGCAGTGCAAACTGAACTCAACTCTGACATGGTTAGATCCAGAGAAATGACACATACAAACTGACAAGTCATTTTTTTTTTTTATATATTTCTCTGGTACTCGAATGCTACAGATAAATTCCTGATGTTATCTCATTTGTAGGGTTACCACCTATTGTATGTCTGCTAAGCAGCACTGCATCTTATAATGGTAACCAAGGGAGGCATGTGAGTTTCTGCCACAATCGTCTATGTTCAGCCACATCAGACGGGCTACTTCCAAAGTATATACAAAGATACTCTAAGCAAATGTAGGGAGAGATGTTGGAGTGGTTGAAATACTTCAAGCAAGTCAGGAGCTTAAAAAAAAAAAAAAAAGAGCCTACAATTGCAGTCACAAAGCATGTGCAATTTGCTCCTCCATGTCTGTTAAGGATGGAGTTAGAGGCTGGAGGGTAATGAAACTGAATTAGGAACTTACAGCTTGAATGACTTTGTGCTATTAACCCTCAATGCAAATTCAGAGACGGGTGAAATATCACATTCAAACAGAAATAAAGTGTGATCATTAATACAAAACCAGTAAGAAAGGTCACGTTACTGTGATTACATACTCTTTTCTTCCAATTCACACCCACACTTTCACTGCACAGAGACTCAAGATGCAATTACTTTAGGTTACATACTTACCTGTAAAAAATACGTTAAAAATAGATATTTGCATTTAGAAGATAGGCATTTCTATAAATCAGCTATAGATGGTGTATGCTTCAATAACTGATTCCTTACCTAGAGTAGGTGAAATGAGCGCAGGCACAATCCAAAGTAAGATCGTGCAAACAAGCCACATCTTCTGCTCTTTTTTTTTTTTTTAAAAACACTACAATTCCCCTATTAGGTCCAGATCGTAAGGAAACTCTTTCTATCCTTGTCCGATCCCAGGTGATAACAAACAATAAATAAGGATTAAGGACACAAACAAAAGGTAACTTCTTCAGCTTCCTAGTCAATTTCCAAAGCAGAATTCAGCAGCCCCAATCCATGCACGGTATGCTCAGAAGAAACATAGGACATTCCAGGTTGATCTTTCTTAAGCTTTCCTTGTCCTTCCCTGATGTAATGACCAGCTCTTGATAGAGACAGATCCCTGTTCAAAATAGCAAGGGAGCCCTCTGAGTACTTGTGAGTCCTGTTTAATAATCCAGTTCTCCTAAAACAGCGGCTGTCTCTTCCCCCTGCCATGCATGCATCAGAGCTGAATGAGGATGGGTATAGTGGGAACTTGCTCCAGCTCCCTACCATTGTGTCGCTGTTCCCTCCCCCCAAACATTTAAAGGCGCAGGCACCTGCATACACAACATAAACTGCTATGAAGGCTTTTATTGTGGACCATTAGCTCATTACCTTTTTTTGAACAAGGAACCTTTACAAAAGTAGAACGACGCCAATAATAATAATGATAACAATAAATAATAATATAATATTCATTATAAATATTTATTATGGTTGAAATTGTATTTCTATTTTATTATTATTATTATTATTATTATTATTATTATTATTATTATTACTATTACTCAATGTACATTTTATGGAATAGTATTATTATCATACATACTATTCTATAATAATGTAGAAGCACTCTAATAATAATATTATTAAAGTATTACTATGTTTCTTATATATTATTAATATTAGTAATAATTATAATAATAACAATAATACTATTCCATAATAAGGTCAAAGCAATTCAATTATTAATATTATTAATAATAATAATACTATTCCATAAAAAGGTAGAAACACACCAATTATTATTACTATTAAACATTGAATAAAAGGTTTCCAAATTACAGGTGTTTTGCCAGGGGGCAGCTCCTTAAGTGACTTAGTAAGTGGCGACGGCGACTGAGGGAGTGGCAATTGCGAAAGTTGGGCCCGACTTCCTGTCAGGCCTAACTTCCGTGTTAGGGCCTACTGCGTGGCTTCCTCCGCTGTGTACAACTCCACACACATATTTTGTTTATTTATTAGGTACAGTAGCTATAGTTGTAATGTGTTTCAAAAGAAACGTGATAGGACTGTTGAGGTTTACAAAAGTTTAGCAGGGAAAAGTCAGTAGAACTTCCTATTATATTGTATACATATTTCAGTTAAATACTTAAATGACACACTTGCTTAAAGAAGCATATGAATAGCACTGAGGATATTCTGAACACATGATACATAAAGCTTGGCCCCCTGCCGATGCACTTACCAGAACTCCCTCCTACTGTCTCTGTACGTTCTCCCTACCTACAAATTAGAATGTAAGCTCCTCGGAGCAGGGACTCCTCTTCCTTAATGCCTAAAGCACTTATTCCCATGATCTGTTATTTATATTATCTGTTATTTATTTGATTACCACATGTATTACTGCTGTGAAGTGCTATGTACATTAATGGCGCTATATAAATAAAGACATACAATACAATACATACAATACAATAGTAAACAGTAGTAAAGTACCTTATAAGGTGCCATTGAAAAGAAGAGGGTGCTTTAAAGATTAGCACTGTTTAGTGAATATTGCCCTTCATTTTTAGTACACTTTACATTTACAAATACATGTACAATGTCGATTACACTATCATAAGTAACTGTTTATCTAATGGAACACTTCTATTATTCTATTGTAGAATTCTTCACAAAAAGTTTTTTTAACAATAATACTTAAAAATCATATAATCATTTGTTTTCCTATATGGGACCCATTATATGAGTCTGAGCGGTATAGACTGAGGTGGAGACCAGACTGAGAATCATTGCTGGAAACTAGACACACATCCCTCTAATGACTACATACAAATATATGAGCAGGATAGTAATAGGTTGACAAATATTTCACATTAGCCACTATATTGTAAAGCTTTTGTCTTTCAATAAATGATTGCCAGAGTTGTACAGCATTTTCTCAAGGGGGAAGGTGTATGGACCACAGTTACATAGCTCTTCCTTTTACAAATTCTTGTCATGTTTGAGATAAAGTAATTTTTAACCTTTTCTCTGCCATTGAGGCCAGCACACTCTTTGCAGCAAAAGCATTAACATAGTTGTTCTAATTAATTTCCTCATTACAAATGTGAAACAAGGCAATGGAGACAAAACATTGGTAAAAAAAATAGCAGTGTCATGCGCATTAGGCTTTGACTCTATTGTACAATATAATGGAAATTACAGGCATCTAACCCAGAGGAGATTGAAAGAAAATGTTTAGTACATCATAAATTAAAAGGGTAAAACAAAACCCCACAAAGCTGACATTTAAAAACAGCCCATTGTATACTCATAAAACAGGTGAGACTCCCCCCTGGGCTGTCTCTTGTTCCAGACAGTGGGGGCTCCTCCTTCATGGGGGAAGGAGGACATTTTAAATGCACAAGGAGTGCTGCTCAGATTAACACCAGTGTTTCTGGACTTAATAAAACAGAACCACTTTCATCATTCCTCCTACCATGCAATGCAATAATCTTTTTTTCATAGCGTGTGATTGGCCTGCATCCTCTTCCAAAATGGGGACCACCATGTCAAGGCTTGAACCGAATTCTATGGAATCATAGAACGGGCAAATAAAAATCAGGCTAAGAAAACACCAAACTAAAAAACAATTAATAATCATAATTGAGATGGACCTAATATACAAAGTTAAGGCTAAATAAATAAAGCCAACAACAAATAAATGTTATGCCCTTAACTATTTAATATTGTTAGTGCCTACGGATTAAACTGCCCAGAGTTTTGTCCAAACTGATAAATAATGTCAGAGCTGGACTCTTACCAAATCTGCTGATCCTATTTGTGCAAAATCTATACGGCTTTCACATGAAAACATCCTTATCAAGTATTTTTATTGACTTCCTCTGCAAGCCTAGTGGAATTCTGAAAATTATATTTATTTTACTTCTTTGAGTTTCAGTATTTTGCTTTGCAGTCCTTTATCTTTCCTGGGTTAATGAAGGCAAACAACTGCCAGAGAACCTTACACTGCACCATGAATAGAAATGTTATTGTGCCACAAGCCAGTGTGTGACTTGTTTTACTGATATGGTTTGCTCTTAGTTTGTTTTTTTGCACTTCTAAGCTTTAAGTGCTGTTTGTGTTTGATTGTCTCACTAGGGGCCTGGAGTGTTATTAGTATGTCACACACTTTTCAGTTTATATTTACTTTCTTTTAGTTTAACTGCTTTCCTGTATTCCCCATATGCAGTGTTCAACCAGAACAAAAACAATTAGGTTATTTAAAAATATTTTTTTTTCCTGTTTCTTCCTCTGTTTTATTTTCTCTAATTCCCTATTAGATTTGCAAATGATTAAATTGACAACATTTTACTAAACAAACAAAAAAATCCTGTCTCAAAAAACATTTATATTATGCTAACTAAGAAAAAGCAACAAAGTAATAATACCATG